>NC_062544.1:178468671-178768671 GCF_016906955.1 Phacochoerus africanus | reverse complement strand
ACACACACACACACACACACACACCCAGTGGTCTAGGGCTAGGAAAGGGAGCAGGTCCATTAAGAAGTTCCACCTGCCATGCCAATGTATAACAAAGTTTAAAAGCCTCTACTTTAGAAGACAGAAACGTGTGGCTTGCTAATTCTGGGAAAGCAGATTTAGTCATTTACTTACAAATATTATTTAAGTCCCTATTTTGTATCAGACAGTTCTACAGCTGGGGACGTAGCAGTGAATAAACCTGAAAAAAATCCCTGTCCCTTGCATTCTAAGGAGTGATATCTAAACTCGGTTGTCACTACTTAGTTATAACACAAAAAAAGAGAGAAACATCTTCATCTTTTCCCTGCCTACAAGATGGCCAGTAAGGATAAATTCTACACTTAACTGACCACAATACCCTTCACCCACCTGCTAGACCAGCAATCCCAGTTCCATAACAAAGAAAGGAAATCCCTCAAAAAGGACCGTTAGGGAAAATGCCCCACTATCGGGCCACTCTCCAGAATAAGGTTAACTTATGACTCCCCATACTGTCTGGATTAGTGCCACTCAAACCTTGCTCTGCAGACCTGAAACATCAGCACCTCCTGGAGCTTTCCAGAAATGCAAATTCCAGGCCCCATCCTAGAGCTACTAATTAGCATCTCTGAAGGTGTATCCAGAGATGTGTTTTAACAAGCTCTTCAAGTGATTTTTCTGAATGCTGTGGTTTGATAACCACTTTGGATGCAAAGGTCTCTCAAAAGTTGACCAAGTACCATAACAAAAGTCACCAATTTGCTTCTCTTATTGCCCAAACCACATCTGCACAATTTTTAACTTCTCTTATGTATTGATCTTTTAATCTTTGAAATCCCATGAAGTAGGAAGAGGAAATTTTATTTTATGTTTTTTGGTCTTTTTGCCTTTTCTAGGGCCGCTCCTGCAGCATATGGAGGTTCCCAGGCTAGGAGTCAAATCAGAGCTGTAGCTGCCGGCCTACTCCAGAGCCACAGCAATGCCAGATCCAAGCCGTGTCTGTGACCTACACCACAGGTCATAGCAACGCCACATCCTTAACCCACTGAGCGAGGAGGACAGAGATTGAACCCAAAATCTCATGGTTCCTAGTCAGATTCATTAACCACTGAGCCACGACAGGAACTACATCTTCCAACCACATTTCATAAAAAGAAGTTTATGTTTAAGCACCCATCTTTTTCCTTCCCTTTAATACTTTTTAAAATATAAGATTTTGATGGTATATTTTTAACACTTACCCAAAATCTCCATCAAAATAGATGGCTCGTTCCTCAATAAGATCTATAATACCTTTAAAATCACCCTCCAAACCAATGGGTATCTGCACAAGTGCTGCATTATGATTAAGTTTAGACCTGAAAAATAAAAATACACGTTTATCCTTTTTTCTTCCCAAATCCCTTTGAAATGATTAATAAATATAAAAAGAAATCAATGGCAGATCTGTGGAACTGACCAATAACCAAGCTATGGACCTCAGTGTTGCATGTACTAAGATAAGTCTTTCACACGGATGGATTTTTTTTTTGTCTTTTTGCCTTTTTTAGGTCTGGTCCCCAGGCTAGGGGTCGAATCAGAGCTGTAGCCGCCGGCCTACGCCAGAGCCACAGCAACTCGGGATCCAAGCCTCGTCTACAACCTACACCACAGCTCACAGCAACACCGGACCCTTAACCCACTGAGCAAGGCCAGGGATTGAACCCGCAACCTCATGGTTCCTAGTCAGATTCGTTAACTGCTGAGCCATGAAGGGAACTCCATTTTTTTTAAAAAACATGATATCTTTATTTATTTATTTATTTGTCCTTTTAGGGCCACACTCGAGGCGTATGGAGGTTCCCAGGCTAGAGTCTAATCAGAGCTGTTGCTGCCAGCCTATGCCAGAGCCACAGCTATACCAGATCCAAGCCGTGTCTGCAACCTACACCAGAGCTCAGGGCAACGCTGGATCCTTAACCCCTGAACAAGGCCAGGGATTGAACCTGAAACCTCATGGTTCCTAGTCGGATTTGTTTCCACTGCGCCACGACAGGAATTCCATCACATAGATGGATTTTAAAAAAGAAAAGGATAAATCCTAATGACACTGAATTAACTGTCCTTCTGGATATGGTTGTTATTCAGATCAATGCTCTGCTGTAAGGTTCATTACCTCATTTGCTGCAGGGCCCTGGTTGGGTTGGAGCCCATTCGGTCCAGTTTGTTAATGAAAGTTAGAAACGGAACATTGTAGCGCTGCATCTGACGATTAACAGTCATGGTCTGGCACTGCACCCCTCCGACTGCACAGAGAACAAGGATTGCACCATCCAGCACTCTCAGGGCTCTTTCAACTTCTATGGTGAAGTCCACGTGCCCTAAATGAGACAGAGAGGTGTGAGAGGGTCTTTAAAAGCAGTGTGGGAGTTCCCATTATGGCTTAGCAGAAATGGACTAGTATCCATGAGGACGCAGGTTTGATCCCCGGCCTCACTCAGTGGGTTCAGGATCCGGTGTTGCCATGAGCTGTGGTTTAGGTTGCCGACATGGCTCACATCTGGCATTGCTGTGGCTGTGGCATAGGCCAGTAGCTACAGCTCTGATTTGACCCCTAGCCTAGGAATCTCCATATGCCGAGGGTGTGGCCCTAAAAAGACAAAACAAAACAGTGTGAAGTTTTACAACATGCACAAGTAAATGTTTTTCTATCTCTGATCATTACATAAGTGTTCTAATTAAAATATGGATTCCTTAAACCACCAATATTATTTATTTACCATAAAGTCCAGGAGACCCACAAAATCATTTCAAAAAGATACTAGAACATGGGCATCCTTGGTATCAGCTGCAACATGTAAAAGGTAAGACCCTTCCTAGTCAAAATTTGCACTATTTTTCAAAGAAACCCCTTAAGGATAAAGTACTCTAGATCCCAAGTCAGATTTCTCTAATAATAAATTCATAGTCACACTTTTGAGTATTATTTAATACTCAAAATAAGCTCAATCATAGTAAAGAACTAAATGTGCCATTGTCAAAACAAGCCACAATGAAACCAAGAACTCAACTCACCAGGAGTATCTATAATGTTGATATTAACATCTTTCCACAAGGTATAGGTGGCCGCTGACTGAATAGTGATTCCTCTTTGTCTCTCTAGTTCCATGGAATCCATGACAGCACCAACTCCATCTTTACCTTTCACCTAAACACAAGCACAGCAATTCAGACTTCTCTGTCTCTGCATTCCAAGAAGGAAAGAAATCTTTACAGATGGAACCAGAACACAAATGGTTAATTGATGCAGTTTTCAGCGAAACCTAATTGTCAAACTATATCATTTCACGAAACAAAACTGATTACAGGTTTTGCCCTAAGCCTTTTTTCATTGTTGTTTTCAGCAGCTGCTACCACGGAGCAATCACCTGGAGCCACCCTTCCTCCTGCTACACTGTTCCTGCCCACAAGCCTGTATTAGTCTGTGAGCAGATGTTCAGAGAACAGATTTTTCTCTGCTGTACTACTTGTGGATTTTGAGGCCTGGGTGAGAAGGATTTTATCCCCCTGCTCTTCATGGCCACACTTACAGCCTACGAGGTTCCCAAGCTGAGGTCTACACACAGCCATGGCAACGCTGGATTTGAGCCATATTTGTGACCTACACTGCAGCCTGTGGTAATGCCAGATCCTTAACCCACTGAGTGAGGCCAGGGTTCAAACCTGCATCCTCACGGAGACATCACGTCCTTAACCCACTGAGCCACATTGGGAACTCTACATGCTTTTAAATGTTACAGAGACGTTTATATTGTTAAATGGGAAAAAAGGTTTAAAATGATTGCCATGGCTGTGGTGTAGGCTCCAGCTGCAGCTGTGATTTGACATCTGGCCCTGGGCACTTCCGTATGCTGCAGGTGCAGCCGTAAAAATTTTAAAAAAGCATGTAAACATCATTTTAATAGCTGCTTTAGGGTAGTGCATATCAACTTAACATTCTTAAAACTAATCTGGAATCTACCATGAACCACATACCTCATGCATTTTTGCAATTCTACCAGTGTAGTAAAGCACTCGTTCTGTTAATGTAGTTTTCCCAGAATCAATGTGAGCTGAGATTCCAATATTTCGTATCTTTTCATTAGGAATCACCCCTGATGAACACCATCGGCAGATCTTCCAATTAGCCTGAAAAAAATGAGAGCTCAATTCAATGCACTTTTTATGATCTAACAGTGGACAATTAGGGTTCAGTGGACATCCTTCCTCCAAGAAAATTCAATGGACGCAAAACTTCATATGAGATAGCCTGAAAAGGCAAAAGAGGGAATGTCTCAACCTGCAATTCCTATAATCAAAGAGACTGCAAGAGAGGGCAGAAAAGACATATAAAATAAAATAAAAAGGGACCAATAATTTTACCAAATGGCACAGATTTGAAAGTATATACTGGCGCTGATAAAATCAGAAAGATGGTTCCCAACAACTGCTTTAATAGGAAATACAGTTTTCACTTTAAATTTTACTTTGATTTTTTTCCCCCTTCCTCCTTAAAATAGTTTCAGAGCTAGCAAAGATGTTTGGACTTATACGCTCTTTGCAGCGGTGCCAATAGGTTCAAGGCGGCCCACAGAAAGTTTCCGATTCCTTCTATCTCCTAACAATTAATGACATAAAACAATAACTTTAATTTACCATGGTGGTGAGGGTCCAGCATTTTATGAAATCAAGACACAATATAAACCTCTCCCTACAGGAGTGAACATCCAAAATGCACTGCAGCCACTTCTGGGAGAAGGGAAGCAGAAGAACTTGAAAAGGTGGGTAAAATATTAAATGGAAACTAGCTTCATTGATTAAATCCCAGGAATACCAGCAAGCAAAGCGAAGGTGGTTTGCATGACAGGAAAGGCTCAACTCCTACCTAATACTATTCCACTTTGCGCCCCATCTCCACATCCCCACAAAAGGCAGACATATAACTAAAGAAAAGTCCTGGGAAGGTCGGTTGAAAGAGGGAGCAGGGAGCCCCGCCAACACTCTGTAGTGAAAAAAGCACTGGATAATGAGTCAAAAGCCCTGAGTTCAAGCCCAGGACACACTAATTTTTCAGTTGTCTTGACCTTCACTTCAGTCAACTCTTCTAAGTATACCAATAATAAGAGGCGTAACCATGAATTGGAGGCCCGCCCAACCTCCCAGGATACCAAGACGTTGCTCAGTAATAACCAAAGGCTGTGCAGATACCGAGGGGCTTTTCAGCACTGAGGTCAACAGCTAGCATTCGGAGATGCCAGGGAGGGAAGGGGTATCACTTCCTCTCCAGCCCCGGAGGCACTGCAAAGTCCTGGGGACAGTCCCTGGTTCCGTGTCGCACCTGCTTCCCCGGGCAGCCGAGGGCAGCGGGGATCCGCGGGAGCGGCCCGCGCCCCACGGCGGCGGCGGCGGCAGCTCCCAGCAGCCTCATGGCGAGCGTAGAATAGACGCGAAAGTCCCACAGCGCCCGGTGTACCCAGCAACCTGCACCACTGCCAGAAGCGTTCAAAGTCACGCCGGCAGTCAGTGCTGGAAGAGCACTTCCGGGGAGAAGCAGGCAAGGGACAGGAGAAAAAAAAGAAAGAGGGAGAGGCTTCCGGATCTCAGAACTGAGCAGCACCCTCCGCTGCCCGCACGCCCTCTGCCGATTTGGAAGAGAAAGTGCAGCCACTTTGCGGAGCTAAGCACGTTTTTCGCATGTTCCCGGAAAGCAGCGGCCTTTAAACGTAGTTCTTTTGCCGCTACAGCAACGGGAAGAAAGGTTTAAAATAGTTCTTAAGGTTTTTTTAAAAAAGAAAAATTGTTACCTATGCTACTTCAACAAATGTGAACAAATACTCTATAGGACATTACTTGCAAAGAAGGTAAAAAAAATTAATGAACTATCCACAAGTGTTTTTCTCCTTTCAAAATGTTCCATCTTTGGTTAATGTTAAGCATTATATGTCCAGTACCTATACATTATATGTCCTGTCTCTATAGAAGACAGCATCCTTGACGATTCCACTTGGATCTCTTAGAGGCATCTCGAACTTATTATGTCCAAAAACGAGCTAATGACCTTCCACTGAATCCTCCCAAGATCTTCATCTGATAAACAGGAATTCCGTTCTTCTGGTTGGCCAGACCAAAAACGTCACCTTTTGACACCACTCTTCAACTTTTCTGGTTTTGTTTCCACATGCTACAGGCACTACATTCAAAGATAGATTCAGAACCCGCAGCTTCTCCCCACCTCTCAAAGCACTGCTGTTTTCTCACGGAATTTACTCTTAACAGCCTGACTGATCTTACTGCTGCTGCCCTGCGGCTTCTCAGCCTATTCCCAATAGAATAACTGAAGGGATCGTTTTAAGCTAGACCCTTTGCCCTCTGAAATCACTCATAACAGTGATTTGCTGTTATCTCTACTTTTGTATAGGTTGGAAGTTTTTCATAACTAAGTTTTTAAAAATTCCTTTTAAATTTTAAATAACTAAATTTAAAAAATTTAAAATAAGGTTAAGAATAAACAAGACCTTGTTTGAGCAGCTATGCCAATGCAGCCCTATTTCACCTGCTGTTCTCCTCCAGACTCATTGGCCTTCTTGCTTATCCTCACATGACCAAGAGCATTTGCTCTCCATAAGGACATGACTCTTTCCCATACTTTCTTCTTCGTGTTCAAATATCATCTATCACTGAGGTGTTTGCTCCTTTTAAAGCAGCAAGCTCTTCCCTATGTTTGCATACTATTTCATTTTCCTTCAGAGGGCTTCTTAGATTTATCCAGACGTGTTAACACAGTTGTCTATCGCCGCCTCCCCTTCCCCGCATGTGGAAGTTCCCAGTCCGGATAGCCAACCTGCACTATAACAACCGCTGAGGCGCGCTGCAGTGGCAACACCGCATCCTTAACTTGCTGTGCAACAAGAAAATTCCAAGGCAGCTATTGCCTGGCTCTTCCAAGAAGAATGTGAGTGCCATAAGGACAGTGATTTGGTTTTTTAAAACTGCTATACCCCTTGCTGTGCTAGGTGCAATAAATATTTGTTAAAGAATGAATAAAATCAAATAAATAGAAATCAGAGTAAATTACAGGAGACTAGAAGAGAAAAATCGGAGAGTCAATAATGAATTTTGAACTTTTTCTATATTATCCATGTATTAATTTGTAGTAAAGGTCTACTTTGACGAATAAATCCATTTATGTCAAATACACTTTTAAGTAAACTTTTTCATTTCTAGGGTTTCAAAAATTTAGTCCCTATAAGCCTTTGCAAGTATTTAAAATATATAAATTAAATCATAATTATGTAAATGGTAATAAAATTAAGGTTTTACTTTAATTTTAAGCTATAATTATATTAAATAAAAAGTGTATCTACTACTTCTGAAATTACTTTTTGAAATTACCACTTTAATAAAACTTCCTTAAGTAAGAATTCATACTCATTATCCTGTGCGTATGTATCTTCATACGTCCCTGTAATTATTATGAGTGTATTCTTAATTATTTTTATTAATCACCCCTGTAACCAAAGTAATAAACTTTTGTTTTCTCCACAGAGAAAACTGGAGGACAAAAAACCAAGAAGTGTCTAGCTAAATTATTTGAGTACACATTATAAATTACTTCTGTTAAGTTTTAAAGTGGCAAAATAACACAAACATCATTCAAAGCAGGTGCACATTCAGTTAATTCAGTCATTCTATAATGTATAAGAAAAAAGATAGGGAGTTCCTCATGTGATGAAGTGAGTTAAGAATTCCACTGCAGCAGCTCAGGTCACTGTGGAGACATGGGTTTGCTCTCTGGCCTATGCAGTGGGCAAGGATCCAACATTGCTGCAGCTGTGGCTCAGATTCATTCCCGGACCCATGAACTTCCATTATGTCACAGGTACAAAGCCAGAAAAAATAAAATAAAAATGTAAACTGTCTTTAATGACCAAAACTTTGTATCTTTTTTTTTCCTTAGAAATTGTCCAAGTATCCAAGGAATAAGTTAAAATTTTCTAAGGTCTTGAAAAGTAAACTGAAGATCTGAAAAATTAGTTTTATCTAACACATTGTGCTTATAATAGTATTATAATTTTGTAAGATCAAAACATCTTTAAAAGACATTTGTATTACAATTTTATTTCAATAAACACCATTTCATATTTTGTAATCTTATTTTGTACACCATTGGTGGAATCAGTGATAACTTACTTGATCCACAAGATCAATACAGGAAATTTAGAAAGGTTAAATCATGAGAAGTTCAATCCTGATTTTATATAAACTAGAATATTTTATTAGCATAAAATTTACATAATAAAGCCTAAAAGAAGACATGTATCTGGCTTAAAATAAATATTCATTAATGTGCCCAAATCCATCCACTTAATAGATATATTTTAGAAGCCTTTTTAAAAATACATTTATAAACCTTATATTCATAATTATTAAATCATGCTTAAAAGCTCCTTTTATCTTGAAATCATTCTTATGATAACAAAGGCTATTCTTTAAATTCACTTGTCTACATTTTATGCAAAAGCAGCACAAATTGTTTGAATTTTTGGAGTTCCCGTCGTGGCGCAGTGGTTAAATCTGACTAGGAACCATGGGGTTGCGGGTTCGGTCCCTGGCCTTGCTCAGTGGGTTGAGGATCCGGCATTGCCGTGAGCTGTGGTGTAGGTTGCAGACGCGGCTTGGATCCCGCGTTGCTGTGGCCCTGGTGTAGGCCAGTGGCTACAGCTCTGATTGGACTCCTAGCCTGAGAACCTACATATGCCTCGGGAGCGGCTCTAGAAAAGGCAAAAAGACCAAAAAAAAAAAAATTTGAATTTTTTCTCAGATATTTTGGCCTGGTTTTTTTGGACTAGATATTCCTGGTAACAGAGAGTCCATATAACATAATGATTTCCTTCTGAGATCATCTTTAAAATTTTTCAAGTGGGAGAAAAAGATACGGAGAGGAACAGAATAAAAGGTGAGCTAGAACCAGCTTTATACTGGCTAAAAGATAAACTGAGGCATATTAAAACTTTTGAATTTGACCAAAAAGTTGATTTGAATCAGTACCAAACAGGAAATGGTTAGGAGCCCTCCACCAAGTGGAGCAGGGAGAGATTTTCACAAAGGAGGAGGCAAGGAAATTATTTTCTTAGCGATAACTGCTTTATCTGAGAGAGACTCATTGACTATTTTTGACTGCTTTAGGTTTCCTTTTTTTAACCTTGAGGCATCATAGGCTTAGGTTTTGATTTGCTTACATGGGTTACTGAGGCATTAAAGCCACCTCAGTCTAATGGCCTCATTGGTTAATTTAATAATACAAATATGAAAGTGGTCATGAAAAGTCTAAGCACCTTCCCTCTTCAAGGAGAGAGGAGAGCTCAAAGCTAAGACATGCAGTTAAAAAGCCCTGAAGTGTGGAAACAAAAGATGGGCAGTCTTCTACATAAACGAAGTGGACTCTTTTAGATAGATAACACAGAGGTTGTCCTTCTGAGGGTTTTTTTGGGTGGTTGGTTTTTTTGTTTGTTTGTTTGTTTGTTTTTCTTTGGTGGTGTTCTTGTAAGGTGTTTCTCAAGTGAAAGTCTTGTTCACATCATAGTTCCCCAAAGGGGTCACTATAGTTTCTTGCTAAAGTTATGCCAGGAAGTAACACAAGTCTCTTAGCTGCCAAACCCAAGAAAAATTCCCTGATGTTCTGCTAGAGCATTGCTTGTCTGTCTCAGGCTTTAACCCTAAGATTAAATTACTTGACTACTGACTTGAGAAACATGGTTAGAAGGCAACATGGGTGGATAAAATCTCTCTCCCCAAGCCAACTTTGGGAGACAATAATAAGAATGACACTGGGACCAAAGAGATCACCACAAAGCAGACTGATCGCAAAACCCATGGAATAAGGGACAGAAGGGTCTCCAGAGATCTCAGATATATACTTTTACCAAAAGGTATTGAAGGTCCTAATTCACTTGTAGTATGAGTCAAACCTCAGTAGAATCTCCAAATTGTGCTAGCCTGACTAACCTCAGACCCTTGTTTTTGTCCATTCGGGCTGCTCTAACAAAAATATCATCTAGAAATTTATTTCATGTAGTTCTGGAGGCTGGGCAATCCAAGATCAAGGCATGGGGAGATTCAGTGTCTGTTGTGTCCCACTTCCTGGTTCATAGGCAGCTAATTTCTGTGTGAGCACAGGGCAGAAAGGACAAGCCAGCTCTCTGGTGTCTCTTTTACAAAGGCATTCATCCTATTCATGAGGGCTCTGCCCTCATAACCTAATCACCCTCAAAGGCCGCACCTCTAAATGCCATCACCTTGCCACATGCAGGACACCATCTGATTCCAAAGTACTCCTGCCACTTTGACAGTAAACGTGGAGTCTTAAGATAATGAAAACCCATTACTGAGGCTGAAAGTTACCAGGAAAATCACTAAAATAGCAAGGAGCCTAAGTAGACAGCTTGGCCTTGTTGTCAAGGTCACATTCACCAATTTTGTAATATCCTTACAGTCCCCAAAGACCCATGGTTCCCAAAAGATCAGTGGTTGTCCACAAAGAAAAAATAATAAAGCTATGGAGAGTCTTCTTTTTTATACTCATTGACTTCAGAATTACAATAAAAATAAATTCTGAAAAAAGTCTACTTCATCTTCATGTGAACATAAAGAATTGACATTTAATCTCTATATGTCACATATTTGATAAGCGGCTCCTTAGGAAGCACTATGGTATAGGAGGAAATACATATTTAATTCCATTTTAATTTGATTTCTATGGTATACAAACTGAGATGAGAAAAGCATCTACAAAAATCTATTATATGATGCATTGAAGTTCTAATTTATTAAAGTATGTTTCATATTTGAGTATAATGATTCAAGTCAACATTGGTGTAATAATTTGGGCAACAGAAGACTAATTACAGCGTCTACTGGACTTTGCTCTATCCAGTGAATTTATGCAAAAGTGTTATTTAAAATGTATGCCTTATGATAACTTCACAACATGTAGCATGTTACTGGTCTACTAAATTATGCATGAGGGTAAAATTTTAACATCTTCAACTAATGCATGCTCAATTACTTTCCATTATAAATGTGAACTGACACATATGCATCTTATTTTAGTGTCTAATTAAAGGTATGAAACACTGACTAGTAAAATTAACAGAATATGATATAGAAAATTAGAAGAATATATCACACAGTACTACTTCCAAAGTTTAAAAAGAAAGATTCGAGGATGACAGAGAGTGGATTTTGTTCTTTTTTTTTCCCATTGAGACAACAAAAACTTAAGAGTTAAGACTTCATATTCTCATAATCTTCAAACTAACTTTACAAGAACAGATTAATGCTTGAATTCTAGAATGAAAAAAGCTAAGAGCTGAATTTTTAAGTAGTATAATTAAAAAGGGAACAACTGAATTATTAAGTACCTTGCTCAAACACACACATCACCTGTCCAAGAAATTTTGAGACAATCAATCATTTAGGTTTGCAGAATACCAAACGCATTTTTCTAAATGTCACAAAAAGGCTGAGCAGAGTTTCTCCAAGGACACTCCAACTTTAGAATGTTAACTGTGGGAATAGATTATGCTGTCTGTGGGAAAGGAGAACAGAAATATGCTACCTTAAGATGTTAAAGAGAGAAAGGTCAATGTAAAGTCTGATGAATGTTAACAGTGTAACACAGAACAAAAAAGATTACACCAAATAAAGAAATTATAAGAAGAAAACTCATGTATGTTAGCCATTTAAAATCTCTTTGAAAGCAAACTATTTGATTATTCTTTATGTTCTTTATCAAAATAATTATTTTTTTTTGCAAAAAGAGTACTAGTAGGGGTTTGCTCTCTTTTTAAAAACTCTTTAAGCTAGCTAGCTGCATAACACATTATAAAATTTGAGCTAAATAATTAGTGTTAGCAAAAATTGAAACATATATATATATCTTTTTAGGGCTGCAACCCCAGCATATGGAGGTTTCCAGGCTAGGGGTCAGATATTGGAACTCTAGCTGCTGACCTACACCACAGCCATAGCAACGCCAGATCCGAGCTGCATCTGAGACCTGCACCACAGTTCACGGCAATGAATACCAGATCCTTAACCCACTGAGCAAGGAAGGGCCAGGGACGGAATCTGCGTCCTCATGGATGCTAGCCTGGTTAGTTACTGCTGAGCCATGACAGGAACTCTGAAACTTTTCTGTAATACTTTACTTATTATAACAAATTTTATAAGAGCACTAGCAGTTCATTCAATCTTGAATATATAAGAATACACAGTGAATAGGAAGATAGCTGTGAAAGCAAAATCAGCATGTGAGCTTTAAAAATGAGTACATTTTTAAGAGTGTTACAGAATGTTTAACAGCTTACATTGCTGAAAATCAAAGTTTTATTCCCAAAGTGGGGACAATATAAAGGTTAGCACTTCCAAGAACATTCAGATTATCAGAAGAAAGTTGCTAAGAACAGTGTTGATTGAACAACAGGAGATTGGTCTTATGTGTATGACCCAGCACCATAACTTTCTCTGCTAAAACAACCAAAAACTAAACAAATCAAATGCGATGCTATTTATTTTTTGTTCATTTTCACAGGTGATCCTTTGATGTTGAGTTTGTCCTCAAAAACACTGGATCTTCTTCCATGTTCAATGGCTGGACTTTGAAGAAGTTTCTCCCTGAGAAATAGACGTGTGAACATTAATACCATTTTTAAATGGTCACTAAAAAAGCAATACAAACATGATAAACACCACTGTAATTTAAGGTGAGTTTTATCTTACAAGTTCTTTAATAGCTTTGAAAAACATGACAGACCATTTAACTTAACATTAATCTAAGAGAGTAATAGCTGCTTTCCTGAGATAGATGTAACTGTTTAGTGTTTAACCATGTTGTCCAGCATGGTAGCCACTAGCCACTTCATTTATATTTAAAAAATCAGAATATAATAAAATCTAAAAATCCAACTCCTTAGGTGCACTGGTCACATTTCATGTGTGATTCAATAGCCATGTAGGGCTAGTGGCTAACATATTGGATAGCATGGAAACATAATATTTGCATCATTGCAAAAAATCATTTCAGAAGGTTCTATTTGACAATGCTAGTTTACACAAAATGCCACTGATAGGGCCATAAATTTACAGATCATCTAAAAAGAGCATGCTTTCTCTTAATGGGACCTGGATTTTATAGTCAAAGTTAAACACTGTTAGGTTTTTATAAATAAGCTTTTCAAATGAGACAAATACTGTCTAAAAGTAATATGGGAGCAAGTTTTCTATAGAAAATATAAAATATTAGGGCTCTAAATTCTAAACAAGTATTTTCAAGAAAAGATGCTAGCATGTGAAATTCCTCACAAGGCTTCTGATATACTTGGTACCCATTTGTCCACCGCTGGTTCTGGGGAGCCTTCCACCTTCTGCAGCAATTCTCCACTCTTATAGCCTAGAACAGATTTCTGTTTTAAGGCCTGGGGAGGCCTGGCTCTCTTGAGTCTAATTGCAATAGGAATCAGGTAGTGTTTGCAATTTTCCCCACAGAGAACCAAATTAAATTGTGACTCTGGAATATATACTGAATGTGTCAGAATTTCTATAATCTTTTTGATTGTTTCATGGCTGCACCCAAGGCATATGGAAGTTCCTGGGTCAGTGACTGGGTCTGAGCCACAGCTATGGCAATGATGGATCCTTTAACCCACTACACGAAGTCAGGGGTCAAATCTGCACCACTGCAGCGACTTCTTAATCCACTGCACCACAGCAGAAACTACTCTATAATCTTCAAAGTGTGGTTTTAGCAAATTCACATTTCACAGCTATTCCGAAAGGTAAATCCAAAGGAGGCTAAAGTTTTTGCAAAATTCTTCCAAAATATCTAATATTTAATACACTTATTATTACATATTATATGAGTGTCTAAACATATGCTTACCATAAATGCTCAGTATTGACTTGTTAGGGAAGTTTTGCTAAGTCTTTTAAATACACTCCCTTTTCCCTTACCATATCCCTAAACACCAATATCTTTACCTGGTAGGAATGTATGACTCCTGTTCTATCCAAATAAAAATCTCTTTCACAAGAATAACTACATTGTATTGTTTTTCCTTAGGAGGATTTTAGCCCCTATTATCTAATGCATGATTAGCTAGTAAGCTACTAGTCATATAATCCTGAAATATTACTGGTTTTCAGATACAAATTTAAATTTGTGTTGGAATATTCTGATATGTTAAATTATTACATGGTTCACAAAAGATATTATTGATATAAACAACTTGGATGTTCATCAAAATTTTTTGATGACAGGAAAATTACACAATTTTTCTTCTGATTCATCTCTAAAAAACACAACTGAGTTTAGAAATAAATTTTACCTTCTTTTAAGTTCTCGGGATCTTGAATTCTCATGACCAACACTTCGCATCCTGGAGTTTTCTAGGTTGCGCCATTGTCCCCTTGGTTTGTACTTCAGAATCTCATTTTGCCACTCATCATCAAAAGCATGAGCATCACCTACGTTAAGTTTCAAAATAAAGGGATAAGTATTAAGGTATCAACTGTCAGTAATTGCCTTGCTCCCCACATATTTCATTCTGGTCTGGTGTTTCCATCAGCCTAACCTTAACGTAGAGGCAGGAAACTGCTTTAAATATAAGTTCTATTACTCTGAGTAATACTTCCTTTTCTATTTGTTCCTCTCCTATTCTTGTTGATAATTTGGTTATTGATGATCTGTTTTTTCATGTACGTGCCAGGATATCATATTATTCTATCCAATGGACCCCATGACCCAGTTACACTGACTTACAGTCTTTTCTCTTGGGTCATCTCACTGTGATCATGCCTTTCCTCTTATGTGGAGGACACTCCACCTGTGGCTAGCACTTCCTATTAACCCCACAATTTCCCTACATAGTTTGGCTTCACAAAGCTGCTGTTTCAATTTCCTGAGACCAGTTATTCATCTGCCAATTTATATTGTTATAAACTAGGTAATCTAAGTTCCATTATAACAATATGTAAATGATAACACTTATTCTTTCGGATTACCTTTATAATAATGTATTACTTTGCTAAAATTTTCTTCAATGTGTTAATTATTGTGAAATACTCCATATATATTAAATATGACCAAATTACAAAAGTTAAAATTAAAGAAAGGTTAAGATGTTGTGGCTTTCATCTCATTGCATATGAATAATTTCCTCCAGCCCCAGTCTTAAGGGAATTTCTTTTTCTAAAATGACATAATAATTTAAACCCTTTAATATGATAAAAACATTTCTATTCAAAATATTTTACAAAAACAGGAAACCAATATAACTTAAATGCTGTAAGAAGTGTTAGGACACTAGAAAGACTTAAATGAGTTGAAGAATGAATATAAAATGTAGGAAATGGAAAGATTTGCATGACACATATATTATCTAACAGCATCAGAAATTTAAATCTTCTCTATACAAAAGCCTGAGTGCCCAGCAATACAGAATAGTTTAAACAAATTTTGACCAATTCATGACAAAACTTTTAGGTAACCATTAAGTGCTTTTTAAAAAGCAGAATGTTTTTGATAAATAACACCATAAGTGACTATTTATAATTACAGTGGGGAATTAAAATAAGCACAGTATAAACTACATAGATCATAAAACACTAATTTTGAGAAAAAAGTATGTGTGTTTATATGTCTACACACACATAAAACTATTGGAAAGAAATACATTAATAGTAGTGATTTGAGGTTGGAATTGTGTATAATTTAAATTTTCTTTATACTTGTTTATACTTTTCAAATGTACTTCTTTGATAATTAGAAATACATGTAAAAATTCATTTTCCTACTGACAGTCTTACTAAAAAACAATTCAAAAGATTCCATTTACCCAGTATAAAACAAAAAATAAAGATACTCATCATGAACAAAAATCAGTATTAAAAGCTGATCTCAGAGTTCCCATCATGGCTCAGCAGAAACAAATCTGACTAGTATCCATAAGGACACAGATTTGACCCCTGGCCTTGCTCAGTGGATTAAGGATCCAGCATTGCCATGACTTATGGTGTAGGTCGCAGATGTGGCTTGGATCCCACTTTGCTATGGCTGTGGTGTAGGTCAGCAGCTACAGCTCCAATTCAACCCCTAGCTACTACTTTGATAACATATTTCCCATATATACAATTCATAAACTGCTTGCAATGATATTATATGACTGTTTCCATAAAAAATATTCACCAAGTTCTACTAGTACAGCTGCTATTTTACCTCTAAAAGGAAGGATGCTATTTGCAATGATAACTTACTTTCATTCATATTGATGAACTCCTGATTGACCTCTTCATCTCCAGTCTTGTTGTTCTTTGACTTTTTAATGACATGGGCTCTGTCCTGGAGATGATGACCAACAGCCATTTTTTCTAGTCCACTCTCAGAATCTCTCAATGCTCTTCTAGTTTCCTTTATCTGTGAAAATGAAGAAAATAAAAATTTCATTTATTTATTTATTATTATTTTTTGGCTGTGGTGTGCAGTGGCTTGATATAGGATCTCAGTTCCCAGACGAGGGATTGGGCCCAGGCTGCAGCAGTAAAAGTGCTGAGTCCTAACCACTAGACCACCAGGGAACTGCCCCCAAATTAGTTGTTATTATTTAAATAAATATTGAATGCATATAATTCTAAATTCCTCAGAACCTGTTTATAGAGGTAAGACCATAAATCTACTGCTCTAAAAATAACAGGTACTCGGTTCCACTACCATCTTGTAGTAAAATGATGCTAATAGTTCTAATATTTCCTGAACTGCTTAACATTGAAATGTCTAGGACAAATAGAAACACTATAATTATTAAAACAATAACTTCCTATATAAAACTTAGTGCCTTTGTAGGAGAAAATGTCCTGATAAAAAGGTAGAAAGAAGAGACCCTGGCCATGATGACTAAGCAAAAGTCCAGCCAACTGCACCTAACTGCCCCTCCCTCACACATCTGCTTCTGTAAAGTTGCTTCTGCAATTACAACCCTGCCTGTTCTCACTTCAGTCCAACCAGCCAAGCACGGACCCAGAAGAGCTAGCCCATAAAAGCCTTGTGAAACCCTTCTTCGGGGCTCAGTTTTGGGAGAGTGATCTCCTCTGAGCCCGCCAGGGTAATAAATCTAATTCTCCAACTCTTATTTGGTTTCTTGCTGGGTAAAGGTGCTCACTTGGTTTCTCACCAGGTAAAAGAGCTGCTAGAGCTGATACACTGTGGCTGTGGGGCTGCTGGGCAGCTGTCATAACACCTTCAACACTGTCCTTCTTCAGACTATACTACAAAGCAACAATCATCAAAACCGTATGGTACTGGCACAAAGACAGAAATATAGATCAGTGGAACAGGACAGAAAGCCCAGAATTAAACCCATCCACCTACAGCCAACTTACCTATGATAAAGGAGGCAAGAATATACAATGGAGAAAAGACAGCCTGTTCAATATGTGGTGCTGGGAAAACTGGACAGCCACATGGAAAAGAATGAAATTAGAACACTCCCTAACATCATACACAAAAATAAACCCCAAATGGATTAAAGACCTAGATATAAGACCAGACACTATAAAACTCCTAGAGGAAAACATAGGCCAAACACTCTGACATAAATGACAGCAACATCTTCTCGGATGCACCTCTTAAGAGTATTGACAATAAAACCAAAAATAAACAAATGGGACCTAATCAAACTTAAAAGTTTCTGCACAGCAAAGGAAACCCTAAACAAAATGAAAAGACAACCCACAGAATGGGATAAAATCTTTGCAAGTGAATCACCTGACAAGGGATTGATCTCCAAAATTTATAAACACCTCCTACTGCTCAATACCAAAAAAACAAACAACCCCATCAAAAAATAGGCCAAAGATCTAAACAGACAATTTTCCAAAGAAGACATACAGATGGCCAAAAAACACATGAAAAGCTGTTCAACATCACTCATTATTAGAGAAATGCAAATCAAAACCACCATGAGGTACCACCTTACACCAGCCAGAATGGCCATCATCTAAAAGTCTGCCAACAATAAGTGCTGGAGAGGGTGTGGAGTAAAAGGAACCCTAGGACACTGTTGGTGGGATTGTAAATTGGTGCAGTCACTGTGGAAAACAGTATGGAGATGACTCAGAAAACTACCACTTGATCCAGCAATTCCACTCCTGGGCATCTATCCAGAGAAAACCACGACTCGCAAAGACACATGTATTCCAATGTTCATTGCAGCACTATTTTCAATAGCCAAGACATGGAAACAATCTAAAAGCCCATCGATAGAGGAGTGGATCAAGAAGATGTGGTACATATACACAATAGAATATTACTTAGCCATGAAAAGGAACAAAATACCAGCATTTTTAGCAACCTAGAAATTATCATGCTAAGTGAAGTCAGCCATACAATGAGACACCAACATCAAATGCTTTCACTGACATGTGGAATCTGAAAAAAGGACATAGCTATTGCATAGCTGTGGTAGGTTGCAACTCGGGCTTGGATTCGATCCCTGGTCTGGGAACTCCATATTGCCATGGGGCAGCCAAAAGAAGAAAAGACAAAAAAAAAAAAAAAACCAAAAAAACAAAAAAACAAAACGAGGTATGCCTGTATAAGAAAAAGGTTTTCCCTGGGGGAGGGAGAAAGGGAAAGGGCCCAAGGAGGGAGGAGAAGTATATTGGAATCTTTAACTGAATCTGTAATGTTTTCTCTCAAAAAGAAAAGAAAAGAAAAGAACAACAAAAAAACCATGGGACAACTTAAAGTAAATAGAGAAAAGTGTTAGGATTTGACTAAACTGTATGAAAGGAATATGGGGTACTTGTATACTTTCTGTACACTTGATATATTTTGAGTTAAAAATTCATTTTACTTCAAATGGAAACTAAAAGTAAACATTTATTTCATGAAACAAAGACTTCATTTAGTGTCTATGTACCTTGTCAACATGTAAAAGGAATAAACATCAACAGATATTTACAAGAATATCAGGGATGGAGGTAGGTGACAGAGAAAAGGATGCCTTGAAATAAAGAATTACCATTAGCCTTATTGTTTCTCACAGTCACCTGTGCTTTCTTCCCTCCTGGATACTTCCCTCAGCCAGTATCAGGTGCCATTTTAATAGTTAAAATATGACATAGGTGATCTATCATTCCACTAAGTTATAAAGTCCCAAGAAAAATACTTACTCCTCCTGGAGCCCTGCGAGTTTGAGTTGAGGCCTGGAAAACCTTTGGTGGTTCATCTCCGACTTTAGAATAAGTCATAACTGAGGAAGAACTGAACGAATGGCCATTGGGATCCATTGAAAGGTGACCCTAGAGGTAAATATAAGTTGTAAATCCAGACGGTTCCGTTTAACAGACAGAACTGGTGTCAGAGTGAAGATTCAGATAAGAAACAACACTGGCTGGAAGTTCTACTAAGGATACTATAGATGATCAGTATGATGATTCCAAATGGTACCCCCAGGAAGGTCCTAACCTTCTTCCATTTTAGGTACCAATTCCCACCCTCCTTGTGAGGAATAACAAAGTAACAAGTGATTCACTCAAAAAACCTCAAATCTTCGGGATCAAAGACTTGTGGCTTTAATTTATGGATGCTGTGCCCTGAAGCATGTGATAACTTCTATAATCAGTGTTGACCTTCGTGTCCAGTTTTGCCAACACTGAGCCAATTAGCCATATGCCAAGAAGTTTTATACCCTCTGTGGGTACCGACTGCTACATTTCTAAAATCATTAATAATGCCCTAGATTTGGACAGTCTGAAATGATCCTTAGATTTCAAACCAGATGATTAAAATAATATGTGTGCTCTTCATACTGAATCAAGTTATTATTTTGATTAATATTATGAGTAGAAAATAATGATGAGTATTAGTATTAGTTTTTAAGTATTTGGGCTGTATGAATCTAATCCAATGCCTAAACATCATTCCTGAAATTTCTGTCTTCAGAGTTTTATTAAAACACTAAAACTTAATTTCTTGGATGCTACAAATCTTTTTAAGTAGACAAATTATACATAATAAAAAAATCTAAATTCATATAAAATGTTCATTTACAATAGTGACCTTCAGCAAAATTAATTTTTGAGGTTGAATTTTTTTTTATTTTGACAGTTTAATTAATGCTATTTTTTAAACTTGTAGGCTGTAGAATCACTTTGGTAAGTTGTAACCAATATTTCTAAAATATGAAATAAAATCAAAAATATCGGCACACACTGTATAGTATGATCATTTCCTCATGAACTTTTATTTCAGGTATACAACATATACAGCACACAAATACTGACATGGTGATAAGATATATTTTTTAATTGCTATGTACCATGGTTAGGAAAAGGTTGAAAGCCACTATAATATAGGGTACCGATAATTGAAAACAAGAGTCTCAGCAATTTTTTAGTACTTACAAAGTTTCTTTGTAATTCCTGCATACTGTTTCGCATATTTAACATCATTCGGTCCATTGCCTGAAAAGGGCTGACATCTGTACGCTATAGGATATTAGGAAGTATGTTATTAACTAAGTACAACACAAAAGAAGCAAATCAACCTTCCCGAAATAGCTGAAAATTTTTTTTCTTGATTTTGCTGTGGGATCTCATGCAGTGATCAACCAGACAAAGATAATTTATTTATTTATTTAGTTTTTTTTGTCTTTTTGCCATTTCTTGGGCTGCCCTCACAGCATATGGAGGTTCCCAGGCTAGGGGTCTAGTCAGAGCTGTAGCTGCCAGCCTACGCCAGAGCCACAGCAACGTGGGATCCGAGCCATGTCTGCAACCTACACCACAGCTCACGCAACGCTAGATCCTTAACCCACTGAGGAAGGCCAGGGATTGAACCCGCAACCTCATGGTTCCTAGTCAGATTCATTAACCACTTTCCCAAAGATAATTTATACTATAAATGACTATACAATGAAAGTGATTTGTTAAAGAAAAATTTGATGCATACACAAAATCCTAAACAGCCAACTATAACTGCTAGGGAGTTATAACATTATAAATATATGCACACATACATGTGTATACATGCAAAAACATATAAATTAACACACACATATCATTCAACTTGCTCAAAACATAAGTTGGTTAATATTTAAATACTGAGGGGTATATCCTGGGCTAGGACAGCTCTAGCATAGACTAATCTTCAAATGTTTCCTTCTTCTTCCCTCTGGATACCCCACCAGGCAAATAAATGAAACCTGGGTATAAGATAACAGTGTTACCTCCAGCACTATCACATGGCTGACAGAAGCTGCCTCGGGAGGAGCCAGTGCTCCTTTCCATCAGAGTTGGATCCACATGATAAGAGGTTGATTTACTCCAGCTATAGGCTTGGATTTGCTGCCTACTTCTGAGGGCTCAGGAGGGCATACCCTTGAGGCCTGAGGCCTGCTCCTTTATAAGAACAGTTAAGAATTCCTCTAGGACAGTGGTTTCTAAGCCAAGAGTGATCTTGATCTCAGGAGGACAACTGAGGAGGGTATATGACTTGCCTTTAGTGGGTAGAGGCTGAGAAACTCTGCTCTAGAAAAATCTTCTATTGATTTCAGGTTTTATCACTGGAATGATCACCAGGAATCAAAAAGCGAGGCACAGATTCTAGTGTGTCACCCAAAGCATTGTCTACTTTTATCAGGAGTGTTTGGTTCAAGGAACTCCTCCCCTCAAGCAGGAGTCTTGAATCCTATAAGGCACTGTGGTTCAATGCTGGAATCTCAGCCTTTCTGGAGTTTCTTTTGCTGTGTGCCAAGAAGGGACTAAATAAAGAATTACCAAAGGCCTGTTTATGCCACTGCCTTCTAGTGGTTTTTTTTGCTACGTACAATGGAAAATAGATGGAAAACCCTAATTCTTCTTTAGAACTTGCACTCAGTACAGTAGGAAATAACACATTAAGGAGATCTATGGGATGCAAAGGACTGCAAAGAATTAATCTGCATTTCAGAGACTGAACACAATTCAGGAAATTTTCTGATTTTTTTTTGTTTCAACCAAAGGTTGAGAATCAGGGCTGGATAAGACATAACAACGGAAGACGATGGAAGGGCTAGCCCAAGGACAGGAAGAGGAGAAGGTGAAGAAGATGATCAGACATTTGGCTATCATCTGTCTCCTCTCAATTCATTGCCAAATCAGCCATCCAAAGACTGTACTTGCTGTGGGGTAGCCTAGCACCTTGACAAGAGGTAGGGGTGCATATTAGAGCTGAGATTCCAGTGGCTTTTGAGGCCTTCAAGAGCTTTATACACATGCTCTTCTCTCTGCCTAGAATGTTTGCTCCTGACTCTTAGTATTGTTTCTTCTAATCATTCAAGTATCATCTCCTTGAGATTCTAATCTCTGCTTCACCTCCTCCTGTTACAATATCACTATCCTGCTTCATTTCCTTCAGAGTACTGTGAAGTACTTTGGCTATCTGAAGATATTTTGTTGTTTATTGTCTGTCTTCCTACTCTGTCAGAATAATCCCTGTGAAGGGAAGGCTGTCTTCTCTCTCTTATTCACTACTATATTCCCAATACTTTAAAAGCAACTCCTGGCACATAGGAGGGCTCAATATTTGCTTGATGTATGAACCCTTGATGATTATCTAGGGTTTTTTCCCTTACTTTTTTGGTCTTTTTAGGGTCATATTCATGGCATATGGAGGTCCCCAGGCTATGGGGTCAAATCAGAGCTGTAGCTGCTGGCCTACATCACAGCCACAGCAAGGCCAGACCTGAGCCACCGTAGCTCAGGGCAACGCTGGATTCTTAAACCACTGAGCAAGGCCAGGGATCAAACCTGCATCCTCATAGATGCTAGTCAGATTTGTTTAACTGCTGAGCCACAGGGAACTCCTGAACTGATTATCTGGTTTAACTCAAACACATATAACCAACTGTATACCAAATAAACCCATCTGGACAGTCCACAGATGCATCAAATGCAAAACACCCAAAACTGAAATGATTTTTCTGAACACCCCTCATATCTGTACTGCATCAACGCTCTGTTCCTTGGCTCAGTGGCAGAGTCCCACCTACCTAACTCCTCATGCCAGAAACACTTTCCTTCACCCTCTCTACTGATCCATCAACTCAATTAATCACAAAGTCCTATCCCTTCACCTCTCTCAAATGAGATTATTTCTCTGTATCACCACAACCATTACCTGAGTAGAAGCTATCACTGATACTTCCCAGAACATTTTAACAGCCTCCCAGCCTCCCTGCCTCCACTGTGATCGCTTCTAACCTCTCTCCTCCCTGTAGGAACAATGATCTTTCAAAAAAGAAAACCTGATTCTTCTACTGTTTTGATGAAAACTCATCAATTGCTTTCCCTGCTCTTAGGATAATGGCCATAGTCCTTGGCAGAACCAGCAAGTCCAGCTGGTGACCTCTCTCTCCTTATCTATATCTAAGCTCCAACTCACACCCTAGGGCCAAATGACCCTAAACACCTTTGGGCTCCCTGGCCTCCAGGTCTTTGCACATGCTGTTTCCTGTGTTGAGCACTCTTCTTCTCCCCTCCCCGCTTTTCCTGGCTAATTCCTATTAATACTTAAGGTTCAGTAGGTCTTCTCTAATTGACCTTGACTCCACCATCCCCAAAGCCTTCAGCTACAGGCTTTTTTCTATCTGTGCTCTACTTAGACATGATAAAGGGAAAGCATGAAAAAACTGGAAGTAGGGTCCTAGAGAAAACAGCCAATCCAAGCTTTTCCAGAGGTGATTATCTAACTATAGTCTGGTGTTTTTTCACTGTTTGAAAAGTCATCATAAGCTTGTGGAAGTCTCCAACTTTTAAACCCAACTCTGGGGATTCCTTTTGCAAATCAAGTGAACAGTCAATTAAAATGTACTTTTTTTTTTTTTCAGAAGACTGATTTTTTTATGTTGATAGGACTTATTTCACAAAACACATGCTTAAATACTCAAGATAAATTTAATACATGAAATAAGTTTCAAAAAATGCTAAAAAGCCATTATAAAAGGAGAACGCATGCCAATCCAGTTTGCTTGAGTTAATGAAAAATAAAAATGTCAGAAAATATTGCTAAGAAGGTTTGTGTCTTATGATACCAACCATATTACCAAAACTGCCAAAAGGCAAAAGAGAACTCATTGCCTAGGAAAAAAACAATCCAATTAATTTTGGTTATGATATTTATATGACAATATCTGAAAAAGAAAGAAATGCACTGCTTAATCACATAGTTCAGAGCTAACCAATTACAGAATCTTTTAATCAAAAAAGAACTCAACATATATTTTTAACATTATCTGCTTCATTGCAGAACCTGACAGGAGCCTGGCAGGAAAACAGGAAGACCATTTTATTACTTTTAAATAAAACTACTCTAGTATTTACTTATTTATTTTCGTCTTTTTTGCCTTTTCTAGGGCCGCTCTCAGGGCATATGGGGGTCCCCAGGCTAGGGGTCTAATCGGAGCTGTAGCCGCCGGCCTACGCCAGAGCCATAGCAACGCCAGATCCAAGCCGTGTCTGCGGCCTACACCACAGCTCATGGCAACACCAGATCCTTAACCCACTGAGCAAGGCCAGGGATCAAACCTGCAACCTCATGGTTCCTAGTCAGATTCGTTAATCACTGAGCCACGACAGGAACTCCTACTCTAATATTTATTAAAGGCAGTTGAAAGGGAAAAAGTATTTGCTATGGATTGAGACAAACCTTTCTCAAAGGAAATGCAAATACACACCAAAATTAACACAGAAAGCACAATGATTAAGATTACATCATCTTTCCTTTGCTCAACTATTCCATATATATTTTTTTTTTTGTCTTTTTGCCATTTCTTGGGCCGCTCTCGGGGCATATGGAGGTTCCCAGGCTAGGGGTTGAATCGGAGCTGTAGCCACCGGCCTACGCCAGAGCCACAGCAACGTGGGATCCGAGCGGCGTCTGCAACCTACACCACAGCTCATGGCAACGCCGGATCGTCAACCCACTGAGCAAGGGCAGGGACCGAACCCGCAAGTTCATGGTTCCTAGTCGAATTCGTTAACCACTGCGCCACGACGGGAACTCCACATTTTTTTAAAAAAATCAGTTAATATTGCTTATAACCCATTAAAAATCAAAAGTATCTACATTAATGACATTTCAAAAGATTTGTAGAGGTATTGGGCAAAAAATTTAATAAATACCTCCTAAGAACTAATTTATAGACTAAGAAATACAGATTTCAGAAAGGATCATACACATAGATTTTAAAATATTTAGAGTCTTTGACAGGAAAAAGAATGTTAAGTATAATGGATGGAATAAACAGAATAGTTCATAAATTGTATTCCTCAATAGGTACAGATGAATACAAATAAATTTTTAGATACATGTATAGAAATTAAAGACTTTCATTACTTGGAAGTTTCAAATGCAGAAAATAAATTTTGACTTTCTGGGTAAAAGGGTATATTTAAAGTTTTACCATCATGCAGTGATAGATAATTTTCTCCCTGTGTAAGTTATGTCAGAAAAAATAGAAGAAACTATGTTTATATTAAACCTTTTAATAAATTATATCAGATGATAGGTACTTATACTGTGTATCTAGAACAGTAATCTCCAAAATGTATTGGATACACCAGTAAAAGTCCTCTTTTTATTTCTTTTTACTGAAAGGAAAAACAGATTTTAGAGAGACTCTGGCACCATCTCTTAGTCTCATTGTTGGATAGCCACATTTTTTTTAAATTATAAATTGCCTAATTAAATCAACTTACAGATTATAAATTATCTAGTTTTAAACAAAATTAATCTTCCCAAATCATAGGTGACAAATGTTAAGAAATGGACCAAAAACACAGAGGAAAATGATCAAAGTGACTATGTGAAATATAAATTTTCATCGGTTATGCTTAAAAGCACCAGTACAGTGGTTCGCTGCTTCATCAAAATACTCATTTTAAAATTTCTAACTTCGAGAAAAGAGAAAAAAAAGCTTTGGATAAGTTGTTATTAAAAGTGCAAACAGAACAGCTAGCATGCTCGAAAAGTCTATTGTTTTCTTGGCTGTGCTCTTTTCAAACTGGGCAGCTGTCCTTTAATCTTCTGCAGTCAGTTTCTAACTTCTGTTCCTACCTTCACATCTAGTTACAAAACAGAAAATTTAAGTTGGGATAGAGATCTTTTGCTGTTACTGTTTATTTGTTTTTGTTTTAATTAATTACTTTAGTTTTGCTATTACATAAGTCTTTCATACTGAGACATAAACATGTTAAATGTATTATACTCTAGGGGAAAAAAAGGAGAGCCAATGCCTCCCCAGTATAAATTATAAGTGCACAGGAATAAAAAGAGTGTTTTGGCTAAAAGAGAACCTGAATGATCCTGGGAAAACCTCCTATAACTGGATGAAATTCCTATACTTAAAAATTACTCGGACTCTTCAACTGCCCTAGGATAGTGCTCAATACTCTTGGTTAGCAAAGAGTTTTCATATTTGAACAAGAAAAAAAAAAATCCACTGGTGTTAGCTTTATAAGACAGTTGATGCAATAAAATGTATTTGAAGAAAACTGTATACTACTTGATTTTAGATATGAGAGGCAAGTAAATAACTGGCAGCATTTATTATGCAAAAAGTTATAAAACTCAAGGTTTTATGAAACGGTTTGGTCTAAATCTGATATAGTAAACATTACCATTTACTTTTTATTTAACAGGTGGATGAGTACCACAGTTTTTCTTGGGAAAATATTTAAAGAGATTATTACATTAAAAAATAAGGAGTTCCTGCTGTGGTGCAATGGGATGGGCAGCATCTTGGAAGTGCTGGGATGCAGGTTCGATGCCCTGCCCTTCACAGTGGGTTAAGGATCCAATGTTGCCACAGTTGCAGCTTAAGTTGCAACTGAGGCTCAGAGCTGATCCCTGGCCAGGCAACTCCATATGCCTCAGGGTGGCAAAAAAAAAAAAAAAGATAGGCTCACACATTGTGCTATTACTCAGCAATGGTTAAAGAAAAGCTAAGAGCTTTGGAGTCTATTTGAATACCACCATGCCTTCCATTACAGCAGCCAGTAGACACATGTGGCTATTTTTAATTAATTTTAAAATAATTAGAATTAAATTAAAAATTCATTTCCATGGGAACTGCTGTGGTGCAACAGGTTCAGGATCTGGCATTGTCTATGCCACAGTGCAGGTTTGATCCCTGGCCCAGTGCAGTGGGTTAAGGATCCGATGTTGCCACAGCTGTGGAATAGATCATAGCGTCAGCTCAGATTCAACCCCTGGCTCAAGATCTTCCATATGCACTGGGTGCGGCCAAAAAAGAATTAAAAAAAAATTCAGTTCCTCAGAAGTACTAGGCACATTTCAAGTACTCAACAGCCAGATATGGCTAGTGGCTACCATTCTGGACAAGGCAGATTTACAACATTTCCATCATCCAGAAAGTTCTATTGGATAATACTGCATTCTTTAACCCATACCTATGATTCATAATCTTAAACAAAAGTTAATTTATGCCTACAAATTGGACAAGGTAGCAACTGTTTCAGTTTTTCATTCAAATGTTGGCCTTGGCTTTTCTTTATATTCAGGATTGTTTTCCTATATGACTTTCCTTAGTCAGTCATCATGTTTATGCAACCATATTACTTCAACTGTATGGATTTTTCTGGTTCCCCAAATTTCAAACCATACAAGGCAAATATGAGGCAAGCGAAAACACAAGTGGTTCTAAATTATGACTCACAAACTACAGTTTTGCAGAATTTTATCTCTTTATCTGGTTATATATTTCTTATTCCAGCTCATTAAACATGGAGATGTTTTAAGCACAGTACCAGGAAAGAAATATTTCCTTCTTCTCTGCAACCAGCAGAGTTGCAGCAGTTGTGACAGGCATCCACCATGAAAACTTCACAGCTGAATTACAAACAGGTCTCCCTTCTATGCTTATAAGAGAATAAAACTCTCACTTCTTGCTTCTTCTGCAAAGGCTATGAGCAGCTCATTTACGCATGTGAATACTGTGCTATGTATAGCCCTACTCTTTCCTTGCTACGCTTATAGCAGATATATAAAATATTTCAATGCTCATGTGAAAAATAAAATTTCAGAATGTTATATTTGATTTTTCTGTCCATTTGATAATTTTTTTTCCTTTGATCTTAATTTTAGACTTCTATGGAAATTTAGAGTCCTAAAAGTAAAAACATATATATAACGATGCCACCATTAACTAACTTTTAAAAACCAATTGGAATGTGAATAATATATATATTGGGGTAATATGTCCATGAAAAAGAATGTGAAGATTACTTTCACTTAAATAGCAAATGCGACTTTATTCATCAAAGCTCTTAGGGGTATTTGAAACATTTCACTCTAACGAAGATTACTGCCAACGGAAAATATGAAAACATTTTTCTGGAAGATTCTGGAAGTTTCCCAATTGACCTATTCAAAATGTTTACTTAGTTCCAAATATCTACATTTCAATTGAAGAGATTTATCTTTTAGAAACTCCTGTGGATTGGTTGTTCTAGAACTGCCATTCCTGAGGCTGAAAAAGCAATAGGGGTAAAATAAGCAGAAAATAAAATAGTTAAGAAATATAAATATCCTAGGTTGGGTTTTTTTTTTTTTTGAGTTTATATTTGTAAACTTCTCGTTTTGCTCTCACATAAGACTTATGAAAATACACTGTGTTTATACAAGGCCTTTGAATACAGTTAAAAGTTAATCTAAGTTTTGAAGATCTAAGATAACCATGCAGAAGATTGGCTTTTCCTGGTCTAACAGAGATAAAGCTTACACTATAGTTTTGGAAGCTATTTTATTTTATTTTATTGTTTGTTGTGTTTTTGTCTTTTCTAGGGCCGGACCCGCGGCATGTGGAGGTTCCCAGGCTAGGGGTCCAATCAGAGCTGTAGCCGCTGGCCTATGCTACAGCCACTGCAACATGGGATTTGAGCTGCGTCTGTGACCTACACCACAGCTCATGGCAACACCAGATCCTTAACCCACTGAGCAAGGCCAGGGGTCGAACCCAAAAACTCATGGTTCCTAGTCGGATTCATTAACCACTGAGCTACAACGGGAACTCCTGGATGCTATTTTAAAATGGGGAGAAATGCTGTATGGGACAGGGAGGATATTTCATTGTCTGTTCTAATTTAAGATGTGGGAGTAAATTTTAAGGTGAGCAAAAAACGTATATACATATGGAAAACAAGGCTTCAAGTTTCACTTGTAATACATAATCCCATGGTGCTAAAAGTTTTGGTAGCACAGAGGAATTGTGTACAGTTTAGATCTCATTGTTAAAGAACGTGGCTTTTCAGAGTTCCCGTAGTGCCTCAGCAGGTTACTCGACCAGACTAGTATCCATGAGGACGCAGATTCAATCCCTGGCCTCACTCAGTGGGTTAAGGATCTGGCATTGCCATGAGCTGTGGTATAGGTTGCAGACACAGCTTGGATCCTGCGTTGCTGTGGCCGTGGTGTAGCCTGGCAGCTACAGCTCCAATTCGACCCCTAGCCTGGGAAATTCCATATGCTGCAGGTGTGGCCCTAAAATAAATAAATAAGAATGCACCTTTCCAAAAGGTCCCTCCTTTTATATAACAGTTGTTTCTATAACGTAAATATTAGTCATGCCCTATTATCAGAGAGATATTCCTCTGTAATACATTTCTTCACTAATTTCAAAATAAAGAACTTACGGTCAGGGAATTTTCCTCATCCTCGTGTCCTGTATGATTACGAGCTCTTCGTCTCCCATCAGAGATGCTGAACATATCTCTTCCGAAAGGTTCAGAAAAATTTCTCATCATCTGTCGCATACTCTCTCGGTGTGCAATAAAAGAATCACTGTTGAAAATACATATAATCATGTAAGAGTAAGTGCTGGAATTTAAATCATAAGTAGGCACCTTGATAATACAACGAATAATTTTGGATGAATATGCTTGATAAAGAGACAAGAGTTTAGGAGACTAGATTTATCTCATCAAGACCCACTATTCATGAATAGATAACCTGTTCTATTTGGTATCTACCATAATTCATTTATGTATCATAGCACAAACATACCTTTATTTACCCCTTACTGTATAAAATTGATAAACACATCCCAGGTAGTTTAAGCCAATACCAAAGAAAATGGCCAAAAAAAAAAAAAGACTCTGAAAAAATACTGCTACCATTAGAGACCACTTTGGGCAGTCAACAATATAAATCTGGCGAGAACGAATAAAGGATACTGGCTTGTTTTTTAAAAAATTCTTATTCATGAAATATGAGCATTGAGAACCATAGCTATGTTATGAACACGATAAAGATAAAACATTATTTTAGCAAAGACAAAGGTGCAGATCACTTCTGTAAGGCTAACTTCTGTTTCTAAGAACTCTACATACTAGAAATCACCACATAGTAAAGTATCTTCTAAGTCTTAAGATAGTGGTTCTCAAACTTTTGTTGAAATTACCAACTAACTAGTGGACAGTTTAGAGATGCAGATTCCTTCCACACCTCAACCTCCCAATCAAATTCACAAGCTCTTAGCATGGTTTGTGGACATCTCTGGTGATCATAGCTCAAGTACACCTTCGCCAGCCTTTGAGGAATATTGCCTCTTGCATCTGTTGTACCTGAGTTAATTAGAACCCAAGCCTCTCTCTGAGTCTCCATTTCCACTGCTGTAAAAGGAGGATAATATCACAGTCCTTGTTGCTGAGATGAAATCATGCAATCTGAAGGTACAAACCACAGAATCCGACCCATAAAGTAAACTCAGTGTTAATTTCCCTTACCTTCTCTTCTCAACATGTCTGAATGCTATTCCCGATTATTCTATTATTAAATGCCTCTAATGACAACCCACAGAATGGGATAAAATCTTTGCAAGTGAATCACCTGACAAGGGATTGATCTCCAAAATTTATAAACACCTCCTACTGCTCAATACCAAAAAAACAAACAACCCCATCAAAAAATAGGCCAAAGATCTAAACAGACAATTTTCCAAAGAAGACATACAGATGGCCAAAAAACACATGAAAAGCTGTTCAACATCACTCATTATTAGAGAAATGCAAATCAAAACCACCATGAGGTACCACCTTACACCAGCCAGAATGGCCATCATCTAAAAGTCTGCCAACAATAAGTGCTGGAGAGGGTGTGGAGTAAAAGGAACCCTAGGACACTGTTGGTGGGATTGTAAATTGGTGCAGCCACTGTGGAAAACAGTATGGAGATGACTCAGAAAACTACCACTTGATCCAGCAATTCCACTCCTGGGCATCTATCCAGAGAAAACCACGACTCGCAAAGACACATGTATTCCCGATTATTCTATTATTAAATGTCTCTAATGAAAAAGACATATTTTATTTAAAAACAATAATCACATTCCAGGCCCTTTTCTACATGCTGTATAAATACCAGTGTTCTTAACCTGATGCTACCCCATTCACCCCAAATCCCATTCAAGAATCTTTTTTTCTGCCTTGTCACATGGTTTCTCAACCTCATTTTAGTTGGAAAGTCACCGACCCACTGGTCAATTCCTTATTGCTCATTCTAGAACTGAAAGCACATCACCACTGGAGCTCACTTTACCATGGCCATCTTGTGTTTCCCTGAGTTCCCTTTTAGGACTGGTGCCCCCACAGAGTTTGCTCTCCTTTCAGACTTCACCTCATTTTCACCTGCCATAGACCACTCAATTCTAATTCCAAATCCCGATCTTCTGGTGTTAGCCTGAGAAAGCTCAAAAATTCCACCTTCCCTCAGTAGTCCCAGGCAGAAAGAGCTTTTCCTTTGGGTTCTGCAGTATTTACATACATAAACCTATCCCAAGGGAGATCAGATTTATTCATAAATCATCTTGGAGGTTAAAAAAGAAAAAGCTTCAAATGCAATTGATGAGCAAGCCACTAAACTGGATCTGTTTATATTTTTAAAGTGGTTTTTTGTTTTTTTGTTTTTTTTTTTTTTTGGTCTTTTTGCCATTTCTTGGGCCGCTCTAGTGGCATATGGAGGTTCTCAGGCTATGGGTCTAATTCGAGGTATAGCCGCTGGCCTACGCCAGAGCCACAGCAATGCCAGGATCCAAGCCGCGTATGCGACCAACACCACAGCTCACAGCAACGCCGGATCCTTAACCCACTGAGCAAGGCCAGGGATCGAACCCGCAGCCTCATGGTTCCTAGTCAGATTAGCTAACCATTGCGCCACAACGGAACTCCATGTGGTTTTTTTGTTTTAGTTCAGTGTTTTTTAAAGTATAAATTACATACAATGAAATTTGTATATTTTAATTGCACAGTTTGATGAATTTTGAAAAATGTTTAGTCATCGCCAACACCACAATCAAGATGTAGAACGTTTCCATCACCCCTAAAAGTGCCCTCTTGTTCCTTTGCAGATAATTACCTCCCTCTGATTCTGGTTACCACTGACAGGTTTTCTGTCACTATAGCTTTCCCTTTCTCAGAATTCATATAATGGAATCAGACATTATGGTGTCTGCTGTGTCTAGTTGCTTTCACTTAGCATAATGCCTCTGTGATTCATCCATGTTATTGGTAGTTTATACCATTTATCAGTAGCTCATTCAGTTTTATTGCTAAGTCCATTGTATGGGTATGATATATATTACAAAATCATCATAAAACTACTTCTAGTTTTTTTGGCTATAATGAATTAATCTTCTATGAATATTCATGTACTGGCCCTTGTGTATACATAGCTACATTTCTCTTGAGTAAAATACCTAGGAGTGGGATTGCTGCGTGTATGGAAAGAGTGTGTTTAACTTTTTAAAAAAATGTGAACTGACAGTTCCAGTTGAACTACATTCTTGCTGATACTCGGTATTATCACTCTTTTTAATTTTAGCCATTTCAGTGGTGATGTAATAATATCTCACTGGGTTTTATTTTTTATTATGTCTCATGCATATTTTTTCCTTGATAAAACATCTATTCAAACTTTCCATTTAAGGAAACCAAGTTGCTTATCTTATTGTTATGGAGTTGTAAGAGTCTTTATATATCCTACACATAAGACTTTTATTATATAAGCCTTGAAAGTATTTTTTTCCCCAGTCTTGGATCTGCTTTTTCATTTTCTTAACATCAGCTTACTCAGCCATGATCTTTGTTAGGTCTTCAGTTTTCACCAGACTATGACCTTTGCAGAGAAGTTTTATTTCTGCTTTAGGTTTTTTATCTTTAACTAAACCCAATTCTTACAACATTTTACATATCTCTATAAGCTTCTTTTGTTTGTAGAAGATGAGGAATAAGCAGAATTAAAAACATGAAGAGAAGAATTGGAATAAAGTCAGATGTGGACAATTTGAGGAGAATATGGCAAAAAAAGGTAAATTGTGTTGATTATTCTACTGTGCCTTTTAAATTTCCTGTTTCAAAGTTAAAAGAACTTCCATTTAAAAAAATTTTATATCTTCTCGTATGGAAAATTTGTTTGTAGGTTTTTTGGTTTTTTTTTTTTTTAAGGGCTGCACCCTCAGCATATGGAAGTTCCCTGGCTAGGAGTTGAATGGGAGCTGCAGCTGCAGGCCTATACCACAGCCATAGCCACAGCCACAGCCACGCCAGGTCTGAGCCACATGTGCAACCTACTACACTGTAGCTTGCAGCAACACTGGATTCTTAACTCATTGAGTGAGGCCAGGGATCAAACACACATCCTCATGGACACTATGTCTGGTTCTTAACCCACTGAGCCTCAGTGGGAACTCCCTGGAGTTTTTTGTTTGTTTTTCCATAATTACTGAGCTTAATTTCAATTAGGAATATTATAAACTTGATTATCTAGTCTCTGGTAAACTAATGGACTTACTAATTTATACATCTGGTTCCTAGCTTCTAATATGGCCCTGAAATCCCCACTCCTGGTATTCATGCCTTTATCATCTCCTCAATTCTTTAGAGTATGGCTGGATTTACTGACTTGCTTCTAATAGAATATAATAGAAGTGATGGGATATCAATTCCAAAATTGTTTTTAGGGGAGTTCCCGTCGTGGCGCAGTGGTTAACGAATCCAACTAGGAACCATGAGGTTGCAGGTTCGGTCCCTGCCCTTGCTCAGTGGGTTAACGATCCGGCGTTGCCGTGAGCTGTGGTGTAGGTTGCAGATGCGGCTGGGATCCTGCATTGCTGTGGCTCTGGCATAGGCTGGCGGCTACAGCTCTGATTGGACCCCTAGCCTGGGAACCTCCATATGCCGCGGGAGCGGCCCAAGAAATAGCAACAACAACAACAACAAAGACAAAAGACAAAAAAAAAATTGTTTTTAGGAAGACTTTGGTTTCTGCTTGGGTGTTCTTTAGCATGATGGCTAGCCCTGCAGAAGCAGTGGCCATGCTATGAGGCAGCCTGTGGAGAGGCCAATGTGAGCAAGCTTGGGAGGAGATTTTTGAATCCAGCCAATAGCCATGTGAAAGAACATGAAGTATATCCTCCATCAGTCAAGCCTTATGAAGACCATGGCCTTGACTTACAACTTGACTGTAGCCTAAGAGGCCCGGAGTCAGAACTTCTAAGCTGATCCTGGATTCCAAAACAACAGAAATTATAACACGTTTATTTTAAGCTGCTAAGTTACAGCAACAATAGATAACTAATACATGTTATATCCCAAAGAGCAGTGAATAACACATTTAAATCTGCCCTCATTCTGTCAATTTTGTTGGCTTCATCTAATGACTGGGAAAGAAATGAATACAAACTTTGAAATATAAGTAGGTCTGTTTCTGCATTATAAGAAAATGTTTTATAGATTTTCACAATTTTTCCCCCTTTTTAGGGCCATACCAAGCTGCATCTGCAATCTTTAACACACTGAGCAAGGCCACGGATCAAACCAACATTCTCATGGATACTATTGGGGTTCTTAACCCACTGAGCTGCAATGGCAACTCTGAATTTTCACCAAGTTTTTTTTTTTAACTCAATGAATTTTGGTATACTTATAGTTGTACAACCATCATCACAACCCAATTTAATTACATTTACAACCCAAATCCCCAACGCCCCCCCCCTCCCCGGGGGCTGTCTCCTTTGGTAACCACAAATTTTTCAAAGTGTGTGAGTCAGTTTCTGTTCTGCAAATAAGTTCACTGTATCCTTTTAAAATTTATTTATTTTGCTATTTTAGGGCCACACCCGAGGCATATGGAGGTGTCCAGGCTAGGGGTCGAATTGGAGCTATAGCCACTGCCTACACCACAGCACAGCAATGCAGGATCTGAGCCGAGACTGTGACTTACACAGCTCATGGCAATATTGGGTCCTTAACCCACCGATTGAGGCCAGGGATCGAATCCATGTCCTCATGGATCCCAGTAGGGTTTGTTAACTGCTGAGCCACGAAGGAAACTCCCACTGTATCCTTCTTTTAGATTCCATGTACAAGTGACAGCATATGACATTTGTATCTCACTGTCTAACTTCACTTAGCAATGATTATTTCTAGGTCCATCCATGTTGCTGCAAATGCCATTATTTCATTCCCTCTTACAGCTGAGTAATATTCCACTGTGTATACATACCACATCTTTATCCACTCCTCCATCAATGGAGTAGTGTAGGTTGCTTCTATCTCTTGGTTATTGTAAATAGTGCTGCAATAAATATTGGAGTACATGTATATTTTCAAGTCATGGTTTTCTCTGGAGAGATGTCCAGGACTAGGATTGCTGAATCAAATGGTAATTATATTTTTAGATTTTTGAAGAGTCTCCATACTGTTTTCTATAGTGGTTTTACCAATTTACTTTCCACCAACAGAGAAAGACGGTTCCCTTTTCTCCATACCCTCTCCAGCATTCATCAAAAAGCCTATAAACAATAGGCCATTCTGGCTGGTGTAATGTGGTATCTTACAGTAGTTTTAATTTGCATTTCTCTAATAATTAGTGATGTTGAACATCTTTTCATGTGTTTTTCAGTCATCTGTATGTCTTCCTTGGAGAACTGTCCATTTAGATCTTCTTCCCATTTTTTGATGGGTTTTTTGTTTGTTTGTTTTGTTTTGTTTTGGTATTGAGCTACAGGAGGTGTTTATATATTTTGGAGATTAATCCTTTCTCAGTTGCTTCATTTGCAAATATCCTCTCCCATTCTGTGGGCTTTTGGCTTTGTTTAGGGTTTCCTTTGCTGTGTAAAAACTTTTAAGCTTAATTAGGTCCCATTTGTTTATTTTGTTTTTATTGTCATTACTCTAAGAGGTGGATCTGAGAAGATATTGCTGTGGTTCCAATTTTCACCAAGTTTTGAGCCTATGTTTGGGATGACATAAAACAAACCTCAACTGAGGGTGGGGTTTCTCAGACAGATAGTGGTCTCACCCTAAAGCAGTTGATACTGAGGTACAATGAGCCCATGGAACTTTGATCAGAAGATCAAGTCTCCTATATTAAAACACTTGAGCCAGAGAAAACTAACTCTGGTTTAAATGAACAATTCCCTTTCCTCCCCTCTCTCCCTGCCCCTAAGTCCAACAAAAGTCACTACAGAAGTTCAGAACTGCACATATTGATTGCAATGGAAGTGCTTCTGCATGCAGAAAGCACCCAGGTGGGTAGAGACTTTATTTAAGAATAGTAAGCAAGTGGAAGTTCCTGTCATGGCTCAGCAGACAAATCTGACTAGCATCCATGAAGACGCAGGTTCGATCCCTGGTCTCACTCAGTGGGTTAAGGATCTAGCATTGCCATGAGCTGTGGTGTAGGCTGCAGATGTGGCTCGGATCTGATGTTGCCACGGCTGTGGCTACAGCTCCGCTTGGACTCCTAGCATGGGAACCTCCATATGCCACAGATGCAGCCCTAAAAAGACAAAAAAAAAAAAAAAGTACTCAAGTCTCCTAAGAAATGGTGGCGAGACAAAGTCATATACAGGATGGTTCAGATTCAACTCACATTTATTCTGTATACTGTGCACCAAGCCACAGAGGCTGATTATCGCCATGTAGGACCCTATCTTCTGACAGAGAAGTGAGATTTTATGTTTTAAAATTAAGATTTTACAACTGGGATTTTTATTAGTTTACTATTGCTTCTGTAACACATCATCACAGATTTAGTGACTTAACACAAATTAATTTTCTTACAGTTCTGGAGGTCAGAGGCCCAGAATGGGTATCACTTGGCTAGAATCAATGTGGTGGCAGGGCTGTGTTCCTTCTGGAGGTTGCAATGGGAAATCTGTTTCCTTGCCCTTTTCTAGCTTCCAGAGGCTGCTTGTGTTCCTTGGCTTGTGGCCTCTACCCCCATTTTCAAGACTTCAGCATAGCATCTTCCAATCTCTCTCTGATTCTTCCCTGTTTAAAAGGCCCTTGTGATTAAATTGAGCCCTCCTGAGTAATCCTCGTTATTCTAAGGTTAGCTGATTTATAGCCTTAATTCTATCTATAACCTTCATTCACCCCTACCATGTAAAATGACATATTCACAGCTTTGGAGGATTAGGACATGGACATGGACATCTTTGGGGGGCATTATTCTGTCTACCACAAATATATTGGTAAAATCACATTACTTACAGCAATTTCCAACTGTTCCTGCCTGTTTGCATAAAATAGCATTAGAAGACTAAGAAGCTATAAAATACAGCTTGTGATTTAGTGCTAGTAGAAGGCATGGGATTTCTATGGCTGATGATTAAGACAGGATATTAAAGACCATAAACCTGAATTCAGACAGGCCAAAGGAGATCCTGAGAGCATCAGATCCTGAAGAAGTACCCACCGCAATGGCAGCATTCTCTTGGAACTAATATATATATATATATATATATATTTTTTTAGGGCTGTACCTGTGGCATATGGAGATTCTCAGGCTAGGGGTTCAATTGGAGCTACAGCTGCTGGCGTATGCCAAAGCCACAGCAACGCAGAATCTGAGCCTCATCTGCAACCTACACCACAGCTCACGGCTCCTTAACCCACTGAGTGAGGCCAGGGATCGAACCTTCAACCTCATGGTTCCAAGTTGGATTCGTTTCCACTGGGCCAAGGGAAGTCCTGAACTAATAATTTGTAACTACTGTTTCCTGTAAAATTCAAGGGGACTTTTGAGGTCCTTTATTAGACTACTAAATTACTACAAAGTTTAAGTAAATACTTTACGAAACTCAATGGAAATTACTTTTTGTTCTTAATATACCCAACAAAGGCTTCTAGGAGTTCCCGTCGTGGCGCAGTGGTTAACGAATCCAACTAGGAACCATGAGCTTGCGGGTTCGGTCCCTGCCCTTGCTCAGTGGGTTAATGATCCGGCGTTGTTGTGAGCTGTGGTGTAGGTTGCAGATGCGGCTTGGATCCTGCGTTGCTGTGGCTCTGGTGTAGGCCAGTGACTACAGCTCCAATTCGACCCCTAGCCTGGGAACCTCCTTATGCCACAGGAGTGGGCCACGAAATGGCAAAAAAGACAAAAAAAAAAGGCTTCTATACCTCCCACCCCCCTCCCCCAAACCCTTTCCTGATACTCTTCCAGCTACCATCTCCTTTCCTTTAGCACTTAAAGTCTTCCAATATTGTCTACACTTGTATCCTTTACTTCTTTGTATTTCATTCCCTTTCTTTACAAATGTCTTTTTCCTTCCCTTGACCTCTGCATTGCAACTCCTAGGATTCTCTTAACCTTCCAGTTAAGGAAATTATCTCTATTCCTTGAATTCTCAGCAGCATTTGTAACTTTGGGAGCAATACACTGTTCTCAGCCTTGTTTGGTAAATTTCTCCTTTCCTTCCTGTCCTTCACAGAGCTTCCTTGGCATCACCAATGGATTATCAAAATGTGGATACCTCATCCTTGGGTCAGCCAGGTGCCTGAACCTGCCAAAGCCCTGGGGGCTAGTTACTTCCAGCTTCTATCAGCCTCTCCTCTTGTACCCCAAGGTGCTATGCAAATATTTTCTAATTGTGAATGACATGAAAATGTTGAAAAGCACTGCCCCCAAAGACATACTCCCGCTGGGCTTTACTTGGTCTTCTTTTCCCCACCCTTATTGTCTTCTTAGGGCCACACCTGTGACACATGAAAGTTCCCAGGCTATGGTTCAAATCAGAGCTGAAGCTACTGGCAAACATCACAGCCACAGCAACACAGGTTACAAGCCACATCTGTGACCTACACCACAGCTCATGGCAACTATGGATCCTTAACACTGAGTGAGACCAGGGATCAAACCTGCACCCTCATGGATACTAGTCAGGTTCTCGTTACCACAGAGCCATGATGGGGACTCCCTATGAACTATATTTTTTAAACCTGACCACACTTAAATGTTACCAGAGGTACTCATTAAAATGCAGATTCTGGAGACATACAACCAAGGATTTTTGATTTATTGTGTCTGAGCATGGCTGGTAAGCTGCATTTCAACAACCATTTCAAGTAGCTCTAATGCAGTCCAGTTTTCCCAACACCACTTATTGAACAGGCTGTCTTTTCTTCATTGTATATTCTTTTGCCTCCTTTGTCATAAATTAGCTGACTGTAGGTGTGTGGGTTTAATTCTGGCTTTCTATCCTATTCCACTAATCTATATGTCTGTCTTTGTGCCAGTACCATACAAGTTTGATGACTATAGCTTTGTAGTATAGTCTGAAGTCAGGGAGCTGGATTCCTCCAGCACCATTTTTCTTTTTCAGGATTTCTTTAGCTGTTCTGGGTCTTTTGTGCTTCCAAACAAACTTTAAAATATTTTGTTCTAGTTCTGTGAAAAATGTCCTTGGTACTTTGATAGGGATTGCACTGAATCTGTAGATTGCCTTGGGTAGTATAGTCATTTTGATAATACTGACTCCTCCAATCCAAGAGCATGGTACATCTTTCCATCTGTTTGTGTCATCTTTGATTTCTTTCATCAGTGTCTTATACTTTTCAGAGTACAGGACTTTTGTCTCTTTAGGTAGGTTTACTCCTAAGGATTTAATTCTTTTGGATGTGATGGTAAAGGGGATTGCCTCCCTAATTTCCATTTCTGGTCTTTCATTGTTAGTATATAGTAAAGCAGTCGATTTCTGAGTATTAATTTTGTATTCTGTGACTTTACCAAATTCATGGATGAGCTCTAACAGTTTTCTGGTAGAGTCTTTAGGATTCTCTAGGTATAGTATCATGTCATCTGCAAATAGTGATTGTTTTACTTCTTCCTTTCCAATTTGGATTCAGTTTATTTCTTTTACTTCTCTGATTGCTGTGGCTAGGACTTGCAAAAGTACGTTGAATAGTAGTGGCAAGAGCAGACATCCTTGTCTTGTTCCTGATCTCAGCGGGAATTCTTTCAGCTTTTCACCATTGAGAATGATGTTAGCTGTGGGTTTGTCATATATGGCTTTTATTATGTTGAGGTAGGATCTGTCTATGCTCATTTTCTGAAGGGTTTTTATCAGAAATGGGTGTTGGATTTTGTCAAAGGCTTTTTCTGTGTCTATTGAGAGGATCATATGGTTTTTATTCTTCAGTTTGTTAATGTGGTGTATCGCACAGATAGATTTATGGATATTGAAGAACGCTTGCATCCCTGGGATAAAACCCTCTTGAGCATGATGTACAATCCTTTAAATGTATTGTTGGATGGGGTTTGCTAGTATTTTCTTGAGGATTTTTGCATCTATGTTCATCAGTGAAATTGGCCTGTAGTTTTCTTTTTTTGTGTGTGGTATCTTTGTCTGGTTTTGGTATCAGGGTGATGGTGGCCTCATTGAATGAATTAGGGAGTATTCCTTCCTCTGCGATTTTTTGAAATAGTTTCAGAAGGACAGGTGTTAGCTCTTCTCTAAATGTTTGATAGAATTCGCCTGTGAAGCCATCTGGTCCTGGACTTTTGTTTGTTGGAAGTTTTTTAATCACAGTTTCAATTTCAATACTTGTGATTGGTCTGTTCATCTTTTCTATTTCATCTTGGTTTAGTCTTGGAAGATTGTACTTCTCTAAGAATGTGTCCATTTTTTCTAGGTTTTCCATTTTATTGGTGTATAGTTGCATATAGTAGTCTCTTATGATCCTTTGTATTTTCTGTGATGTCCATTGTAATCTCTCCTTTTTCATTTCTAATTTTAATGATTTGAGTCCTCTTTTTTTCTCAATTAGTCTGGCTAAGGGTTTATCAATTTTGTTGATCTTTTCAAAGAACCAGGTCTTTGTTTCACTGATCTTTTCTACGGTTTTCTTTGTTTCTATTTCACTGATTTCTGCTCTGATCTTTATGATTTCTATCCTTCTACTAACTTTAGGTCTTGTCTGTTCTTCTCTCTCGAACTGCTTTAGCTGTAAAGTAAAGTTACTTTGTTTATTTGAACTTTTTCTTGTTTTCTGAGGTAGGCTTGTGTTGCTATAAACTTTCCTCTTAGAACAGCTTTTGCTGCATCCCATAGGTTTTGGAGTGTCGTATCTTTGTTGTCATTTGCTTCTGGGTAGTTTTTAATTTCCTCTTTGATTTCTTCAGTGATCCATTGGTTGTTTAGTAGCATGTTGTTTAGTCTCCATGTGATTGTATTTTGCAGTTTTTTCCTTGTTGCTGGTTTCCAGTTCTGTAGCACTGTGGCCAGAAAAGATGCTTGATGTGATTTCAATTTTCTTAAAGTTACCGAGGTTGCATTTGTAGCCCAGGATGTGATCAATCTTAGAGAATGTACCATGTGCACTTGAAAAGAATGTGTATTCTGTTGCTTTTGGATGGAATGTCCTATAAATATCTAATAAGTCCATCTGGTTTAATGCTTCATTCAGGGCCTGTGTTTCCTTATTGATTTTCTGTCTGGATAATCTGTCCATTGCTGTAAGTGGGGTGTTAAAGTCCCCCACTATTATTGTGTTATTGTTGATTTCTCCTTTTAAGGTTGCTAGCAGTTGCCGTATATATTGTGGTGAACCTATGTTGTGTGAGTAGATATTTAAAATTATTATATCTTCTTCTTGGATTGATCTTTTGATCATTAGGTAGTGTCCTTCCTTGTCTCTTAAAATATTCTTCATTTTAAAGTCTATTTTGTCTGATATGAGTATTGCTACTCCAGCTTTCTTTTGATTCCCGTTTGCATGGAATATTTTCTTCCATCCTCTCACTTTCAATTTGTATGTGTCCCTAGAAGTGAAGGGTCTTTTGAAGACAGCATGTATATGGGTCTTGGTTTTGTATCCATTCAGCTAGTCTGGGTCTTTTGGTTGGGGCATTTAGTCCATTAACATTTAAGGTAATTATTGATATGTATGTTCTTACTGCCATTTTATTAATTCCTTTCGATTTGTTTTTGTTGATCTTTTTTCTCCCTTTTTCTCGTGTTCTCTCCTCTTCTGGTCTGATGACTATCTTCAGTGTTGTATTTGAGTTGATATTTCTTATTTGCTTCTGTATCAATTGTAGATTTTTGGTTTGCAGTTATTCTGAAGTTTTGATAGAAAAGATATATATATGAGATTGTTTTAAGTTGTTGGTCTCTTAATTGCAAGTGCATCTCCAGTGTCTTGCATTTGTACCCTCCTCTTCCACAATTTCTGATTTTGGTGGCATAATTGCATGTGGATTATTCTGTATCTTTACTGTAAATATACCTTTACTGGTGAGCCTTGTCATATGCGGTATTTTTGTTTCTGGTAGTGGCCTTTTCTTTTCTGCCTAGAGAAGTTCCTTTAGTATTTGTTGTAAAGCTGGTTTAGTGTTGCTAATTCTCTTAACTTTTGCTTATCTGTGAAGGTTTTGATTTCTCCTTCAAATCTGAATGAGAGCCTTGCTGGATAAAGTAATCTTGGTTGGAGGTTTTTTCGTTTCATCACGATAAGTATATCACACCACTCCCTTCTGGCCTGCAAAGTTTCTGCTTAAAAATATGCCAATAACTTTATCGGGGTTCCCTTGTATGTTATTTGTTTCTTTTCCCTAGCTGCTTTCAATATCTTCTCATTGTCTTTAATTTTGGTCAGTTTGATTAATATGTTTCTTGGGGTATTTCTCCTTGGATTTATTTTATATGGTACTCGTTGTGCTTCCTGGATTTGAGTGAGTGGCTTCCTTCCCATGTCAGGGAAGTTTTTGTCTATTATCTCTTCGAATACTTTGTCTGTCCCTTTATCTCTCTCTTTACCTTCTAGCACCCCTATAATATGGATGTTGGTGTATTTAATGTTGTCCCAGCGTTCTCTGAGATTCTCTTAATTTCTTTTCAATCTTTTTTCTCTTTTCTGTTCTGTATCCATGATTTCCACTAATCTGTCCTCCACCTCACTTGTTCGTTCTTCTGCCTCCTGAATTCCACTGTTGGCCACTTCTAATGAATTTTTTATTTCAGTTATTGTGTTTTGCATCTCTTCTTGTTTAAGTTTTATATCTTGTATCTCTTTGCTCAGTATTTCCTATAAATTATCCCTCTTTGCCTCCAGTTTATTTCCAGTTTCTTACATCATTTTCAGCATCAACAGCCCAAAGTTTTTTTCCTGGAGGCTGAGAATCTCCTGATTACTTAGCTGTTTTTCTGGGGGTTTTTCTTTCTCCCTCATCTGAGTTACAGTTCTCTGTCTTTTCATTTTTATAGGTTTTTGGTGTGGTGATCTTTCTGCAGACAATAGAGTTGTAGCCTCTTTTACTTCTGGCGTCTGTCCCCCTTGTGGCTGAAGTTGGTATGGGGGCTTGCTGCAGGCGTCCTGATGGGAGAGACTGGTGCTTGCCCACTGGTAGGTGGAGCTAATTCCTATCCCTCTGGTGAGTGGGGCTTTGTCTCTGGGTGAGATTAGAGGTGGCTGTGTGCCTGAGGGGTCTTTAGGCAACATGTTTACTGATGGATAGGAAAGCATTTCAGATAATTGACATGGCAGTCCTATTCATCAAGGGAAATTCTTTCCATCCACTACACATGGTGTGGAGTAAGAAGATTCTTATGGCTCTCTTGATCATAAAGAAATGTTTCAGTGAGGTGTCAGGGTCCATAAAGGAAATACACCAGGTAACTTTAAGTTTCAACACGAGAAATAATGCATACGACATTCATGACAGACTCTTTCAGAGCGTGGGGTATGACTTCTAAAAATTTATAACAAAGTCCACAGGGTTGGGCATATAGTAGAAACCTAAGAAATACGTGAAGACTGAATTACATTTCCATAGTGAATTTTATATTCCTACTGTTTAGAAGCACAGTTTAAAATGGGGGTGCAGTCAGAGTTTACTTGTGGCACAGCAGGTTAAGAATCTGATGTTGTCATTGCAGTGGCTCAGGTTGCTGCTGTGGTACAGGTTCGTTCCCTGGCCTGGGAACATCTATATGCCATGGCCACAGCCAAATAAGAATAGAATAGAATAGAATAGAATAGAATAGAATAGAATAGAATAGAATAGAATAGAATAGAACAGAACAGGGGTATGGCAGAAGCCTTTGATATTAAGAGTTGTAAGAATGACTATGGCTCCTTCCTATCCTGTAAGTACTCTCCTACTTTTGCTTGGATGTTTACAAAATTCATTGATAAAACGGAGTATTATGATGTGATCCAATGGTACAGCCACTATGTCATAATCATGTTGCGCTCCTTGGTTCCTAAGTCAATGGTTTGTACCTATCAAATGGAAGAATGCCTCAAGTGAAAAGTCTTGCTTCTCTAATAAGGTGCTTTTCTTTTATTTCCTGCTGTGGCAATATTTTCAATCAAGAAGGTATCAGTCAATGCCTGTCTTGTATATGTAATACATTCATTTTTTTAAAATTTTTTATTTTTAGGTCCGCAGCTTCAGCACATGCAAGTTCCCAGGCTAGGGGTCAAATTGGAGCTACAGCTACTGGCCTACACCACAGCCACAGCTCCAAGCTGCATCTGCAACCTACACCACAGCTCACAGCAATGCCGGATCCCCAACCCACTAAGCAAGGTAAGGGATCAAACCTGCATCCTCATGGATAATAGTCAGGTTTGTTTCTCCTGAGCCATGATGGGAACTCCCTACATTCTCTTTTAACTCAGTGAAGAGGTTAAAGCAGTGTCCTCCAAAGTGCATAATAAGTAATTTTTTTTTAAAATTAAAAAGAGCCAGGAGTTCCCGTCATGGCGCAGTGGTTAACGAATCCGACTAGGAACCATGAGGTTGTGGGTTCGATCCCTGCCCTTGCTCAGTGGGTTAACGATCCGGCGTTGCTGTGAGCTGTGGTGTAGGCTGCAGACGTGGCTCGGATTCCACATTGTGTGGCTCTGGCGTAGACTGGCAGCTACAGCTCCGATTAGACCCCTAGCCTGGGAACCTCCATATGCCATGGGAGCAGCCCAAGAAATGGCAAAAAGACAAAAAAAAATTAAAAAGAGCCAATGTATATGTAAATTTTAGTCCCTGAAGAGAGTAAAGAGTTAGAAAAACTAATATCCTGTGAGTATCTGCAAGGTTTCTTTAACCAAAGACTAGTCATCACAATATGATATCCATATGAAGAGTTCAGGTGGCTTAAAGAAATGCTAACAATTTATGATGAAAAATAAAACTAATTTGCCAACCTGTTTCTGAGCTTTTAATGTCTAATGGCTATTAGGTGGTAAAATAGCTATTCTTTGTAGACTTGCATGATCAGAATTTCATTTCTTTGGCTCAGAAGATTTAAAGTTCATGTTTCTGTACAAAGCAGAAATTTCTAGATTGTACTAAATATACATAAACTTTTAAATTTAATAATTAACATTTTTTAGGGCATAGGATAGATGCTAAAACAATTTTAACCTCAAATAAATGTTCCTGTCCATACATACATATTTCTATTCTTAAGCAAATGCAAATGGGAGGACAAAGTAATATTCCTAAGAGCAAAACTACAGGCCAGGAACTTCAAGTTTTTAGTCGTTGTGTTTTTAGGCAAATTACAACTATTATTTACTTAAAAAGTATATATGAAGGTATACTGTAAGGCAGTTTTCACTGAAATAGTTTCATCTCTGAAACATTATGATACCAAAAAAGTCCCAAATGTATAATAAAATACCAAACTTTGTATCACTTTTAAAATTTCCCTTTAATTTTCTGATGAAACATTTAACATTTGCTATTATAGGAAGGTAAACATTAGAAGTGAATATATTTGAATTAAAAACTACAGATATTTGCCTTTTACCCAAATCTCTAAAATGTTTGATAATTTGACCAGTCTCAAATAATAATTCTAATTTAATAGTTCTAATTTTATGTCTAAGATATATATTTTTTTGTCTTCTCATTTTTGATTAACTAATACATCAAGAGTGTGCTTCTTATTGATATGCCACATTCTGAACTAAGGAATTATTTAGAAAGTGGTACAGCTGGGCAAACTGTCTTACACAAAGCCTATTTTATAATAAAGTATTTAATAACTCATGAAATATTGAATACTGTACTAAAATTGAAACACAGGATGGTTTTAAGTGGGTGAGTTGATCATCCTCATTATCACAGTGCTGACTGGGAGCTGAGGCTTGCTACTGCTGCCTGCCTCAAGAAAGAGTCTTGTACCGCATGTCGCTAGCTCAGGAAAAGACTTTAATTCGAAATTCAAAGTATGGTTTCTAACGCATGTGTAATCCTTTCACATCATTGTAGAGTTGAAAAATCTTAAGTGGAACTGTGGTAAATCGAGGACCATCTGTAATTACTTTCAGCAATCAAAAAATAAGCCGAACACCACATTAACTATAAGAGTAAAGGACACCTATTGTCATTAAATGATATTTACTGAAAACTTTCTACATGTCAGACACTAAAACTGCCACTAGGGAGCCCAATAAACAGAAACATAACGTTAGCAACAGTGATAATATTTACATAAAAGATGGTGGGAATGGAACCATTGTGTGTTCCTTAAGGTCACTGAATGATTTAATAAGGAGTCTGTCCCCTTTATGAATTCCTTATGCTTGACTTAAGTAATGGATACTCATTTAGTTTGGGGTTTGGGTAAAAGGGGTCAAATGACAGATTACTTAAATATAAACTCAGATTATCTTTCTCCCTTACCTCCCCATCTCACTTTAATTATGTTTACTCTCTATGTTGTCAATTTTGTAGCAAAGAAATTATAGTTTTATAAAGTTAAATAATTTCATCCCAAATTTCTATGATATGGCTGCCTGCATTTGAAGAAAGCTACAGAGAGTCAGTAGGACTAAAAGACCTACTGACGTGTAGCTGATGGTCCTAACCATCCTGGGCACAGGAGAAGGGTGTTCTTTGATGTATGCCTACTATTTGTGGTCTGTTACTATTTCTGGCCTGACTCTTGGGTTCATTGCCTTTGCTCAGAAAGAGTTACCCAAGAGTTTAAATTATACCTTTGCTACACCTTTTTTTTTTTTTCCTTTTTAGGGCTGTACCCGTGGCATATGGAAGTTCCCAGGCTAGGGGTCTAATCAGAGCTACAGCTGCTGGCCTACACCACAGCCACAGCAACACCAGATCCGAGCCATGTCTGTGACCTACACCACAGCTTACGGCAACACTGGATCCTTAACCCACTGAGTGAGGCCAGGGGTTGAACCCGCATCCTCACGGATCCTAGTTGGGTTTCTTACCCACTGAGCTACAAAAGTAACTCCTGCTACACGTTTTAAAGAATGCACTAATTCTACACATATGGTTTAGTTAAGGCCATTGCTTTTTGTTGTTGTTGTTGTTGTTTTGCTTTTTAGGGCTGCACCCGCAGCATATGGAGGTTCCCAGGCTAGGGGTCCAATTGGAGCTACAGCTGCCAGCCTACACCACAGGCACAGCAACGCAGTACTTGAGCTGCATCTGTGACCTACACGACAGCTCACAGCAACACCAGATCCTTAACCCACTAAGCGAGATCAGGGATCAAACCCGCATCCCCATGGATCCTAGTTGGGTTTTTTAACTGCTGAGCCATGGCAGGAATTCCCATTGCTCTTTTTAATGCAACACTTAGCTATCATCTATTGTACTGATGTCACAATTACATAAGAACCACTTTAACAGCTCAACTAATCTTTGTATATATTTAGTCCCTACTCTCAGAGACTTTTAAAAGAGCAAACCATAATACAAAACTTGAAATTTGTTAAAATGATACTGGTCATAAAGGACCCAAGTGCTCCTAAACAAGTTAATTAAAAGAGTATGATAAATTTTCCTGAGTCTATATACTCCTTAATTATAATGAATAACTTTTAGAATTAAGTGTTAATAATTTTATTTTTCTACATTAATCATCTCATCTTTTCTACTATTAATTTTCTCTCAATTATTACTTCTATCTTATTTGGTTTTAATACAGTACTAAAATATTTTAAGCCAATATAATATTCTCCTTTAAAGAACAAAAATCTTCATAGTAAACTGTTAACATTTTAACCTTTTAAAAAGTCCCCAAGTTGCATAGATATTTTAAGTGATCAAAATAAACTAGGACAGGAAGTCAAAACCTGTCCCAGTGGCAAAACACTTGGGTTAAAAAAGTAACACATTTTCCTGTTTTAGAGATCCAACTAGATTGTGTTATTACTTTTATACAACCGCCAAAGAAGAACTTAAAAGACAAAGCAAACCCCAGCAAACTTCATCATAATGAAACTAATTAATTTCTGGATGCCTTCTCTTAAGGCATCACATTATTTCACTTGGAACCATTCACAGGTTGGCACTTGTTTACCCGAGGTGTTAAATGCACCCTCTTTCTGCTTCCCTGTCCTATTTGGAGTCCCTTTCCAAACCTAGCACTGTAACAAAGCGAGCAAAGGAAACAAACACTGCACCTGGCAACTTCCAACCACTTCCAGGGGAGAGACAGCACAGCTCTCCAACTTTGTTGTGCTCTTATAAACACATGTTATAGAAAATACTGTTTTTAAAAAAACTTCCCCTTTTCGAAGACTTGTTATCTTATTAAATATTTTCTGCCCCTCATTTGAGGTTGAAACAGGTGTAGAGAGGGTCCTGTAAGCAGAATTTTCACCAGAAGTTCAACCGAGAAGGCAGTTACCATCACCTGCAAAGCTTCTGCTGCTGAGAAGGCAGGACTAGAAAACCGGAAGTATCGGATTTGAGGGTTGCTGGGTACCCGAATTCAGGCCAAGTGGAGAGCAGCCTGGACCCGGGATTGTTGGAGGTGAGGGGAGCCTACTTAGACTACCTCACGCCCCCAAATCCTTCTCTTCCCTTCTCCCATTATCCCCAAACCCTCCTCTCCATCAAACGCCTCTAAATCCTCTTTCCCTTCCCACTTGCGCCCTAAATCTTCCTGAAGCTGCCTCCTAGGGTAACCCTAATTCCTTCTCACCCTCTTTCGAGTTTTAACTGGCTCTCCTCTCTTAAAATAGCGCCACTCAAGATCCCTGAATTCCCGCGCGACCGCTGGCTCCCGGCCCCAGGTACTCACGAGAAGAAGGGGTCATCCTCAAAGCTGCTGCTCAGCATCCCGAACATCCTGGCTTTGTCTCGGGCGGCGGCGTCCGCGGACAGATTGGAAAACGGTGTAACTCGCCGCGTCCGCGACCGGAGCCAGCCAGCCCAGCACTGTCAACACTTCTCTCCCGGCCTCAAGGCCCAAACTCGCCGGGAAAGGCGGTGCTTGACGCTGAGCTGCTTTCCCATTGGAGGCTAGTCCCATAACGTCACCAAGAGGAGGCGGGGAACAGTGTGCCGCTGCCATGGCAACCACGATCAACAAAGCGGAGGCTGGAGGTTTGGCCACGTGCCAGCCAGGCTACCCATGGGAAGCCTCCTGTGGGACGAGAAAGCTTGTTCTCCAAGCTGCAGAGGCAAAAACTAGTCTACCCTCTGCGTGACCTTGGGAAAATCACCCTCGGCCTCGAACCCCAAAGTCTCTTTTCGGGAAAATGAAGATGGGTCAAGATTTGGGCTAAATAGTATCCAAAGATCTAATCACTGGCTACATTTTACGATCCACAGCAGAATCCTATATCCAAAACACTTTTTGGTGGTTGGTCTGAAGGTGTGAGCAAATAATAAGAAAAAAAGTGCAAAAAAGTTTTTGAGCACAGTTATTAAATACTGTACTCAGTACTTGAGGGAAATGGGATGAGGCCTATCAGATTTCAACACACGTATTGTCTTTTGTGAGCCTAAGCTGAAAGCAGCGTTTCCCAAAGTGGGAACTGTTTAAGTTTTATGTAGGCGTGGTATTTAAAAATTAAATGAGAACGTCTCTCTTCTGTCCTCTTTCCAGACCCTATTGCAGGGAGCAAGTCTCACTTTGATACTGGTATGTCTTTAATGCTTCTCCAGTATTCCTTAACGAAGCAGGATGCGGGCACAAGGCCTAAAGCAAGCAGCCATAGCCAATTAAAATTCCGTTCCTATATACTATGTCTTAACTATATTTATATGTGAGCCTTCTGTTTATTGCAGGAGAAACTGGTTTTAAATTTAAATCAGTGCTATATATCAACAGCTAGTCTTTAAACAGCTAAGTGGGAAAATGAACCAATTTAAGCAACAAGTATAGGTGGGATTTGGACATGTTGGGGGTGGGTGGGAGGCAGTGATGACAGTGGTTCTCACATTATTGAACTTGGGAAAACACTGTCCTCAAGCTTTCCAGAAGCCTAAAGATAGGTGAAGTAAGTAGATTAAAGAAAGAGAAGATGATAGTCTGAGAAGAGAGAGAAAGCACCCTGCATGTCCATCCTTAATTTGGTGGGCTGCCTGTCTCTCTAGAGGACTATCCTGTGGAGATAGAGGGTTATCTATGGCTCCCCAGGGCCTCCTGGGCTTGGGCCAGAGAGGTGGCACCCTGCCAGCAGGAAAAAGCGTGCAGGGCCTGATTTGGAGGTGGCAGGAGTACTCAGGGTTATTTTGGGAGCGAGAAATTTAATCCTTTGGACCTTTTACCTCCCTACCTTTAGCCAAGTTCTCCAGCAGCCCCCCTTTCCTGAGACTTGGGACACGAGGTAGGGCAGTCTTCACAGCCCAAGTTAAGATAGCATAGCCCTTCTAGGGAGGAGGATAATTTCTCTTACAGCCTCAGAATAATTTCTGAGCATATACATATTAGGGGTCTTCTTAATAAGATTCAAGGCAAAAAAAAATTGTTTTAGAAAACTGGGAATTATTTCCTCTTTAAAATGATACAACCCAAGATGTTAAGTAGGCTTTAAAAAATCATAAATGAGTTCCCGTCGTGGTGCAGTGGTTAACAAATCCAACTAGGAACCATGAGGTTGCGGGTTGGGTCCCTGCCCTTGCTCAGTGGGTTAAGGATCCGGCATTGCCGTGGGCTGTGGTGTAGGTCGCAGACGCCGCTCGGATCCCGCGTTGCTGTGGCTCTGGTGTAGGCCGGTGGCTACGGCTCCTATTCGACCCCTAGCCTGGGAGCCTCCATATGCCGTGGGAGTGGCCCAAGAAATAGCAAAAAGACAAAAATAAATAAATAAATAAATGAAATGGGGTAAGTTACTGCTGATAATTGACAGTATTAAAACATTTCTGGATTAAGGTCAAATAAAACAACTTGTGAAAAGTTTTTCCCTCTTGTTCCCATGGGGATTTTTCTTTGAATCGCATTGCTAAAACATGAAAGCTTTTGGAGTTCCTGCTGTGGCACAGTGGTTAATGAATCTGACTAGGAACCATGAGGTTGCAGGTTCCATCCCTGGCCTTGCTCAGTGGGTTAAGGATCCAGCGTTGCTGTGACCTGTGGTGTAGGCTGCAGATCTGGCTCGGATCCCTCGTTGCTGTGGCTCTGGTGTAGGCTGGCAGCTACAGCTCCCATTCAATCCCTAGCCTGGGAACCTCCATATGCCACGGGAGCAGCCCTAGAAAAGGAAACAAAAAAAACAAAAAACAAAAAACACCATGAAAGCTTTAGACCAGACACAGGTTAGTTAGGCAGTTACCTGGAGCTTCCAAATACAGTCTGGGCCTAATGGCAAATGTTTTAAAAAATAGAGGAAAAAGGAGATTTGAAGCTAAAGAGATCTCACCAGTTTCAGATCAGATGGGTAAGAGGTAGGAGATGAAAGAGGAGGTGGGTCAGGAAGAAATGAATATCCGAGCAGGGCAGAATAGAGATGCAGAGGAGGACTAAGGGGAGAGGGTCCTGGACTTGGCTGAAATACAATCACAATAGCTCATATTTATTGAATGTGTGTCAGACACTATTGTAGGCACTTTGTGTGCATTAAATCCCAAGATTTTTGTGGAGCAGTGATGGTTTTATCCCCATTTATAGGTAATGCAACCAAGACATAGAGAGGCTAGGAAAACTGTCAAGGTTCACACAGCCAGTTGATCTGGGAAAGGTGCCCGGAGTTTTCCTTGGTGGGGGCTAGTTGCGTGGAGTGTGGGTGATGGGCCACACTTAAAGAGGTGGGATGAAAGCCGGTTATTATTTCTCAAAATCATACTGACAAACTAAATAATGGACCCAACCTAAAAAGTATAAAATTCAGGAGTTCCCATTGTGGTGCAGCAGAAATGAATCTGACAAGGAACCATGAGGTTGCAGGTTCGATCCCTGGCTTTGCTCATTGGGTTAAGGATCCCATGTTGCTGTGGCTGTGGATAGGCCAGCAGCTCTAGCTGTGATTAGACCCCTAGCCTGGGAACCTCCATATGCCATGCGTGCAGCCCTAAAAAAACAGCCAAAAAAAAAAGTATAAAATTCAGTGAGACCATATTACAATCAGTTGAATTCAATTTCACAAATATCTATTGAGTGCTCACCCTCTGTCAGGCACTGATCTAGGCAGACCTGAGGTCAGGTGAGCGAAACAGACAAAACCCCTTATCTTCCAAGAGTTTATATTCTTGTGAGGATAGAGTGAAAATAAGTGACACAGAAAATAGAATGTTAAAGGGTGACAGGTGTTAGGAGAAAAAACTGACCAAGTAAGGGGAATGGAGGTGTGCAATTCTAAGTAGGGAGTTTTGTACAGGTCTTGCAGAGAACATGAACTTGAGTAGACTTACTGGAAGGAAGTGACCATCTATTAGAATATTCCAGGCCAATGCAAAGGCCCCAAGGTAGCATGTATATTTATAGGTCCTGAAACTTATCTTCAGAGGAATAAGCCAAATAAAGTAAAAATTACCTATTAGGATAAATAACTCCTGTTTTTACTTCTTATGTTGCAGGCATTACACTAAGTGCTTTACATACATTTTCTCATTTAATCCTTGCAACGACTCTGCCCTCTAAGGTGTTTAGCCCCAAATTACATATGGGAAAATCTGAGATGCAGAGAAATATGGTGATTGTCAAGTCAGCTCAAATCCAAATTGATCCTACTCCAAAACTTATATTCTTGCCACCATCCTACTTTATCTCCCTATTAAAAAATTAATCATTTACTGAGCCCCTCTATGTACTAGGCACTTTCACGTATATAATCTCCAACCACACTACAACTTAGATTTCATTTGGAAGGTCACCAACTGCGTTAGACAGAATACAGAGAAAAGCATGAAACTCAAGCCAACCCTACAACTCTATCAAAAACACCAAGAGTTTGAAATTTCAGTGTATCCTCTTTACTTTCATCCATTGATTCATCAACTGTTTATTAAAAACCAGCTATATCCCAGGTGCTAGGCATTGAGGATGTAAAACTTCATGGCATCTTGGAGCTTACATTCTAGCAGACAGCTCTTTTACCAGTTAATTACGTAGTTCTTATTGTTACAGCACTTCAGAATTTTCAAAATACTTCTGAAGACACGATCTGAAATGCCCAAGAAGAAACAAACAGGCTCTTGAGTGCTGGACTTCAGGCTTAATTATGGCTCTCTCAGCCACGGGTGTTAGGCCATGAAAAACATCTCCTCCACACTTCATTTCAACGTGTCTAGGATTTCATTGCCTTAACCCCTTTGTCTTAAACTCTGCACAGAGATGCTGCAGGAGGTAGAGGCACAGCAAATTCCCAGGGGATACCATGGGACATTCAAAAATTTTGAGGGAAACAGAAAGTTAACATCTGTCAGACATTGTGAAACTACTATCGTGAGATAGTTCACATTTCAATATTGTGCTATGTTCTTTTAGGCGATATCATTGCTTTGGAAAGCTAGGTTTTTAGACGTTACCATGATGACAAGGAAGGACTTTGTGAAAATCAGTGCATAACAGGAAATGTTGATGGCAGAATTCAATCTGTTCCCAAAGTTTCAGAAGTTGAGCCATGCTAGATCAGAAAATTTGTCAGTGTGATTATTTAGAATGATATAAAAATTATTTTGTCTTCCAATTTAATTCCAATGTAATTTTTAAAAAGGCTATTTACCTTTTAGGACATATATAAAATGTTTGAACTCACTATAGAATAATCAGAACTAACTATTCAGTATTTCTTCAGACCTAGGGGGCACAATAAAAATATTACTGAGGCAACAAGGGCTCATGAACCGTGATCATTTGGGGACATCTGTCCTAATCCCACAATCTTTCTTTTTTTTCCAATATATGACTCCTTTTTATTTTAGCGTCTCTCCTCTTTTCAAGTAGCTGTATTACCACCCCTCTTACTGGTTTGCATTTTACCTTTATGAAAATTGGGGAAATCATGAATAGTGATGGGTGACTTATATAATAAAAGCACAGGTCCAACTCTTCAAACTCCTTGTCAGGGTCGCCTCCGATTCATATGGCATCATTGTTCAGTTTGGGAACAGATGTCTTTCTCTCAATATACTCCCATTAATGGGACAACTGATCAGTAAATTTACAAATCTACAATGTGTGGGAGTACCCGTCATGGCTCAGTGGTTAACAAACCCGCCTAGCATCCATGACAATGCGGGTTCAATCCCTGGCCTCGTTCAGTGGCTTAAGGATCCAATGTTGCAGTGAGCTGTGGTGTAGGTCACAGACGTGGCTTGGATCCTGAGTTGCTGTGACTCTGGTGTAGGCCAGCAGCTACAGCTCTGACTGGACCCCTAGCGTAGGAACCTCCACATGCCATGGGTGCTGCCCTAAAAAAAAAGAAAGAAAGAAAACAACCAAAAAACAAATCTACAAATGCGTATGATATGACTGGTGCCCCATTAGGTGTTGCACATTTGGTCATGGTAGTCCCATGCCCAAGCCTGAATTCCTTTCACTTGTCAGAAGTTAATGTATGCAGCTCATCCACAAACTCAGGAGCAAGAAATGTAATTTTATTTTCCTGTAGCTGAACTTAATTTCTATTCTGTTCTCCCATTCCATTGGGGGTGACCTCTCCTTCTCTCCCAGGGAGACAATGTCAAGGTGTAGTTGGTTGGCAACCTTGCTGCATCCCTGAAGGCATCTTGATTCCACTGGGTGGAGCCAGGACAGAGGAGCATCTCATGGTGAGTGGCACAGTCTGGCAAGATGAAGACCTATCTAGTCCTCAATGCCAATGGCATTCTTTTCCCCTTGAGAAACACACTCTCTAAAGACCATTTTTCCCCCCAGTGAAGTAAAACTTAAATGCAAATTTGAATTCCCAGAGGAAAAGTTTCTATGTTAAATCCTCCTTTTTGGTGCCTGCTACTGAGGGGAGGGCCAAGAGTTTTGTTCACACCACACCAGGAATAAGCAGCACACTTTTCCCATCATGTTTATTTTACACTCATTTTCTCTGTGGAGCTGTATATTCATGGTGGGGTGTTTATTTTGCACAAATTGTAATTGAGTCCTATTTTATTTGGAAAAATATTGAGAAAATGTCACCTTTAGGGTATTGGTAACAAGAGATCTCTTGGGGTCAGAAGCTGAGGAGTCAATCCCTGGGATAGAATCTCAACATTCAGGTGGCAGAGAGGAAATTGGAAGCAGAGAAGCAGAGGAATGTTCTGTTCTAGTGATGGAAGGCCAGGGAGGATGGAGGTGCTAGAAAACACTGGGAAGGGGGTGAGGACTCACTGTAGGGTCAGAGCTGAACCAAAGATCATACAATTGTTAATAAATAAGGGCAAAAGTTTTGGCCTTCCCCACATTTTTTAGATGTAAATCTTTGAGGCTTAGATATTTTGAAGCGCATGTCATGTTCTTTTTTAAAATCTAGACTTAGAAGTTCCTGCTGTCACAATGGGATCAGAAGCATCTTGGGAGCACTAGGAATGCAGGTTTGATTCTCAGCCCACCACAGTGGGTTAAGGATCCGGCATTGACACAGCTGCACCTTAGTTCACAGCTTGGCTCAGATCTGATCCCTGCTACATATGCCACAGGGTAGCCAAAAAATAAATAAAATAAAATAAAATTTAGACTTAGTTAAGGGCTCATTTCCATTTAGTAACAGTTTCCATCTAAAAATTGTCCACTGACAACACACCATCCAACTCCTGGAAGAGAACATAGGCAAACCATTCTCTGACATTAACCTTACAAATGTTTTTCTCAGGTCAGTCTCCCAAAGCAACAGAAATAAAAGCAAAAATAAAGAAATGGGACCTAATCAAACTGACAAGATTTTGCACAGCAAAGGAAACCATAAAAACCCAAAAAGACAACTTACAGAATGGAAGAAAATAGCTTCAAAAGATGCAACTGACAAGGGCTCAATCTCTAAAATATACAAATAACTTATATAACTCAACAGCAAAAAAAGCCAACACCTGATGGAAAAATAGGCAAAAGACCTGAATAGACTGTTCTCCAAAGAAGATATACAGATGGCCAACAAGCACATGAAAAAATGTTCAATATCCCTGATTATTAGATAAATGCAAATCAACTACTATGAGGTACTACCTCACACCAGTCAGAATGGTCATCATTAATAAGTCCACAAATAACAAATGCTGGAGGGGGTGTGGAGAAAAGAGAACCCTCCTGCACTGTTGGTGGGAATGGAAGCTGGTACAACCACTATGGAGAACAGTATGGAGGTACCTTAGAAAACTAAATATAGAACTTCCATATGACCCAGCAATCCCACTCTTGGGCATTTCGAATACTCTAGAAAATTCCCTTGTTTTCCCTCCCAGATGGTCTCTCTCAAAAGTAACTAGTATTCTGAGATTTTCTTCTTTTGCTTAATATTATGTTTGCAAAATTCACTCTTATTGTTGCATGTAGCAGTAGTTTATTCTTTTTCATTTCTGTGTAGTATTTTATTTTTTATTGTATGAATTTACCACAAGTCATTTACCCATCTGCTGTTGATAGATTTTTGGATTGTTTCTTTTTTTTGGCACTTAAGACTGAAGCTGCCATGACCATTCTCATACATGATTTGATTAATTTTTAAAATCAAGTTAAAATTCAGCTGTTTTTAAATCTTTATTTTCATTGAAATTTGAAAAACTTTCAACAGAAAATAATTTCACAAAAAGGACTTTTCTATTGAGTCAACTCTTTGGTACTTGCAACTGTCTGTATTTCTTTTGTATATAGAATAAAAGAACCACTTTATTGCTTCTTTAAAAAAAAGGAAAACTTTAAGAATCATGAAGTCTAAAACAAGTTGAATAGTAGATAGCATTCTTTAAGGAATACCATTGAGGTCATCTGTTCTGAGGACCTGTTTAATGTGACTGTGTAATGCATTATTTTAACAGTTATTTTTAAACCTTTGATAAGATTTGGAGAGAATCCATGCTGTGGGTGGATGTCCCACTGGGAAGGCAGTCATATGAGAAGGCTGTCCAGAGCTTGAGGAATTACTTTGGAAAACTTTAACAACTTGAATGCCTTCATCTTTGTCATGTGCTTGAATGCTTTTACTATTTGAAATGGTAGGGGAAAAAATTGCTCCCATCTTAGAAGAGTTGTTTTTAATTTCAAGGCCATGCAAATTTTGATGCTATCTGGGATATGTATCTTGGGATGACAAGAGAAAGGCATGACAGAGTTAAAAATAAGTGGCTCCAAGCTATACCTAGTTTCTTCCTGGTTCACATCTCCCTCAGTCCTGGAAGCACAGCCTCCAGCAAGGCTCATACTATAGAATGGCCCTGGCAGCCTGGAGGAATTGAGGTGGGCTAGGCCTAGGGCTGCTGGTGAGCAGAACGCTTAAGTCTACTGCATATTCTTAATGACAAAAGCTAAAACCTACTCTGTGCTAGGCGCATTAATTCACAACAGTTCCCTTACTACTTCATAGAAGTAACTAAACACAGGCTTTAGAGAGTTCGGTAATTTATACAAGAGCGTGTTGCTAGGAAGTAGGGCTTGGAAGCCAGTTTGTCTGGCTGTGGAATTTGGGCTCTTGATCAAATCACCAGGCATAAACCCTGCTGCCCCTCTGTGTAAGCCCACAGGAAACCAGCTGGCTCTACCTCCAACTGAGGGTGAGGGCTTTCCCTGGAGCCAGAGGCCAAAACTCAAACACTACCAACAGCCAGGTAAGTAATAAAAGTAAAAACAGTGGAATAGGTAAGATAGAAATGGAATACTAGTTAATAATAAAATAACAACAAACACTTACTGAGTTTCCACCGTGTGCCAGGCATTAAAACTTATAAGTGCTTTATATGTTTTAACTCCTAATCCCTCAAACGATCTAATGAGATAGAGACTATAATTACACCCATTTTACATAAGAGGAAGTTCAAGTCCAGAGAAGTGAAACCACTTGCTTGAGGTCACACATCCAGGAGTGGAACTGAGGGAGCCTTGGCTGTGAAGCTGCATTTATCCCTGTGCTTTGTGGCCATGGGCCCCTGAAGGGGTGGGTGTTCACAGCAGGCTCTCGAGGGGGCTTGCCTCCAGCTAAGGGGGGAGCCACCATTCAGCTTTAGATGATTGCCCTGCAGAAATTCATGCCCACTGGTAATATGGAATTTCACATGAAACCTCCCAATTTTTAAAAGTTAGCAATTAATTAAAAACAAAATAGCCAAGCAGGCTAAACAAAACAAGCCTATGGGCTGAATCTGGCCTGCAGCCTTTGAGTCTGTGATCAAGTTAACTGCGAGTGTAAGTTTTCATAGCATGAAAATATACTCAGCCCAGTAGCACCCACATACTGGCTTTTGATTGTAGCTCAAAACTATGCTGACAGCAAGGCCTATGTTGTGAGAGGTGCCTGACTCCCAGCTGAAGGCCTCTATGAGGAGTACATGCCGGACACCACCACCTCACTGGCTGCCCCTATCTTTTTTTGGCCGCACCCAGCATGTGGAAATTCCCGAGCCAGGGATTGAACTTGTGCTGCAGTTGTGACCTGCCCCACAGCTGGGGCAATACAGGATCCTTAACCTGCCGGGCCACATGGGAACTCATGGCTGTCTACATCTTAAATAGTGGAACCATGAAGCAGTAGTTTCATTTCCGCAGGATAGGATACAAACCTATGTTTTCATCTGGTTCGCAAACGTTCGGCACAAGTTTATCAGTTTGGGGTATGTTATTATGGTTGTCTTAAAGTAGATCTGAAATCATCTTGCCTGCGCTCTCAAATGTCTGCATTCCGACTTTTAAAACTGAAGTGTTTGTTTTTTTGACTCTAGCTCTAGGTAAGCCCCTCCCTCAATTGGAGGTAAAGGAAAGAGCTAGAGAGGGGACAGCAGTCTCACTGAAGACTGTCCTCGCTGCATAGCTTTGGAAAAATTATACCCTCATGATGTATGCAAAGAAATATCAAAAGCCTCCTTAGGGAGTGCCCATTGTGGCTAAGCAGTAACAAACCTGACCAGGATCCATGGGGATATGGGTTTGATCTCTGGCCTTGCTTAGGGTTAACCATCCTGAGATGCTGTGAGCTGTGGTTTAGTTTGCAGACACAACTCAGATCCCGCCTGTGTTGCTGTGGCTGTTGTGTAGGCAGGCAGCTGCAGCTCCAATTTGACCCCTGGCCTGGGAACTTTCATATATATTGTATGCTGTGGGTGCAGCCCGAAACAAACAAACAAACAAACAAACCCTATTTAACCATACCATATAAAAACAATCTGTTAAAGTAAATGTGATTGGAAACATCCAAGATTTTTTTTCCCTCTTTGGATTCATCACTTGTTTACTTGATACTTGTTTTGTCACCAGCCAATGTGTATAGGAGAGCTTAGGTTTTAAACAAAAAGCTTACTAGACAACACTTTTGGAATTTTCTTTCTTTTAACTTCATTTTTTCCCCTTCAAATCTTTATACTCATACTGGGAATGTACTCTAGGTTCTTAGGAAGAAAAATGTTTCAGGGTTGTATTAATTTCTTAGAGCTGTCATAACAGAGTACCACAAACTGGGTGGGTTAAACAATAGAAATTTATTCCTTCACAGATCTGGAGGTTAGAAGTGAAGCTGTTGGCAGGGCCATGCTGCTCAGAAGGCTCTGGGGAAGGATTCTTTCTGCCTCTTCCTAGCTGGCAATCCTCCGAGTTCTTTGGCTTGTTCCCACATCGCTCCAATCCCTGCCTCTGTCATCTCCGATCTCCGGTGAGTTTCTGAATCCAAATTGCCCTCTCCTTGTAAGGACACCGCCGGACACTGGATTTCAGGCCCACCCTTATCCCGTATGGCCTCATCTTAACTTGATTACATCTGCGAGGACCCTGTTTCCAAATAAGGCCACTTTCACAAGCTCCAGGTAGACATGAATTCTGGGGGATGCTATTCGACCCCCAGTGCATGCATCTATCAGGAACTTGTACAAAAATAATCAGAATAGGTAGTGAACAAAACTCAGAATTAATCATTATAGGAGACTTGGAATATAAGTCAACAATCAGCTGGCAAACTTGCAAGTGTATAATTTTACAGCACTTTACAGCGTAACTTCATTCCTTCTAACTTCTTCCTGCCTTCTCTACTCTCATTCTCTGCTTGGCCCTACTTTTTTCACTGACTTGTTACAATTTCTCTCTTTATCAGGTCATATCCTGTGAGTAATTATAAAATACCTGATGCTTCTCTGGGACAAAGACTGGTAGGAATAAATAAATAAAATAATAAAATAACCACCATTAATTTGATGGTAGTGTTGAGATATTGGCCTCCATTTGAGAACAAACTCATTATGAGAAGCTTTCTAACATGATAAAATGCCAGTGTAGATCTCAAAGTGATGTCTCTAATTGCCTAGACCTTTCTACATTAGGTATCTGCATGAGTTATAACTCTTTTGTGAAGATAAAAAGGCTGCTGCAAGAAACAGCCCCAGTGCTATAAGGGCTGTCAGACTGGAGGGCATCTCAAATGAGATTAATGATGTCTGCCTTAATATAAGATTTAGCATAACCAAGATTATGGATTCTGCAGAAACCTGCCAGCACTCATTTATTTGGAATAAATATTATTTTTAATTAAAGTCCTAAGGTAGGGTATTCCTGAACTAATGAGATCTATGGTGATTACCTTTGGGAATTAATTTTCTTTCTTAATTCTCAGTCATTTTGATGATTATGGCTTACTCGGTCTTACTCATGGCAGTCATCTTTGTAGGACAGGCCAATTTCTAGCTAAAGGCACTAAATAACCAGTATTTGTTTTTACATGGCACTCTCATTTTCTAATTATATTTATCATTTAACCAAAATACTCATATATTTGTTTGTTCAACTTAGCTGCACAGTGAGTTGGCTTTATAAAATAAGACCACTCACAAGAGAATAAAGCTTCAATCTAAGTGAAACAACAGGGAATATAAAATCAAACTAGAGCACTGCTATTTTTAACTATTTGTTTACTTGATTCTGGTTCTTAGCTAGGCCCTATGCTGAGGATTGTACACACATCAACTGTAATCCACACACAAACCGCGAGACTGGAATGACTATTCCTGTTTACAAGATCATGGCACAGAGGCTCAGGAGGTACAGAAGAGGTTTAACTCTAGAGCTTATGTTCACAGCACCAAGCTGTGCAGCTTCTCTGCTCACAGTGGCCATCACCCAGCTTTCAGCAGACCTCCATATAAACATCAGTGTTTATCAACATGTAGTTGTTTAACCAGATTTTCAGTGACTCAATAGGGTTGGTATTCTGGTTACCCTTGCTGTGTAACAAATCACCCTTAAACTTTGCGGTTGGAAGAGCCATTTTATTATGCTCATACATTCTGTGGGTAGGGAATTTAGACTAGGCAATGAAGATGGCTCATCGATAGGGCCTTAGCTAGGGGATCTCACATGCTGGTTGGAGATCAGTTGGAACCTCAGTTGGAATCCTCAGTTGGAATCCTCACCCAGAACAGCAATGTGTAGACCCTCCATATCAATAGCTTTGGTTTTCTTATGACATGGCAGCCTGAGTGACTGGTCATCTTGTATGGCAGCTCAGGGTGCCAAGGTGAGTATTCCAAGAGAATAAGGCATACAACTTTCCTCGACTGGTTTTGGAAGTTATGCTTTGTCACTTCTGCTGTGCTTTGGTTATAAGCAAGTCCACTAAGATTGACCCAGTTTCAAGGAATTGGACATAGAATTGGAGAAATGTCCAAGAATTTGTAGACATGTTTTAAAGTGATCACAGTGGGTAACAAATACTCTGCTACATATTGTTACCTGTGGCTTACCTGTTGGAGTTAAGGTTCTCATCTATCTTCCTGAAGGCTCACTTGGTTTGCAGAAATATAAGCAAGGGAATGCTCCAGGCCAGGGTACCTCTATTACTAGTTGGGACTTCTGCCTCTAATTTCCAGGTGATCTACGACCTTGATACATTGACCTGGAAAGAGCTGAAGCACTGGAAGTCTCCTCTTCAACATTTTTTCCTAAGAAGAGAGAGCCAGACTATGCCTCTCATTTACCTTAGATGGTTTTGCTGGGCTATTCAGGAGCAAGAGCAGATTGAACAAATTCAAAATTATTGCTTTACCCACATGAGATCATGCACCTGGTCAATTCAGTTTTTAGTAATTAAAATATTTCTTGACAGGAAGATACTGCTGCTAGAGCAGAAATCATTGATCAAAGGTTGTTTGGTAAACATAGAATTGGAGTGAGTAATTTCCATGTGCTTAAAATATAGGTGAATGAAAGGTTATTTTTTTCCTTTAAGGGAGAAAAAGCTGGGAGTTCCCATTGTGGCTCAGTGGTAGTAAACCAGACTAGCATCCATGAGGATGCAGGTTTGAGCCCTGGCCTCAGTGGGTTAAGGATCTGGCATTGCTGTAAGCTGTGGTGTGGCTTGAATTTGGTATTGCTGTGGCTGTGGCATAGGTTGGCAGCTGCAGCTCTGATTCAGCCCCTAGCCTGGCAACTTCCACATGCCATGGTGTGGCCCTAAAAGGAAAAAGAAAAAAAAAAGAGGAGAAAAAGTGGAATAGACATGGAAACTACTTAAATGGAAAAGAAGGTGATTAGGCACAAGAGTTGAATTGATGATTTGGTGTCTCCTTTCCTATGGGCCTCACCCCAAGACATCATACCATTTCCACATAGAGTCAAGCTGAAACGCTCATGCCAGACCTCTTTAAATAGAATAGATTCAGCCTCAGAGAACCACTCTTAACTGATCAGTATTGTCCTAGAATGGAGAACTGGGGAGCAATGGTGATTAGGAATTCTCAGGGTTGAAATGCCACTCACTCACTTCATGTTTGAAATGTTTACACATAAAGCTATTGCCGTCACTGCTTAATATAACTTCATGAAAAGGTTGCTTGTTGCTTAGCCTTCAGAGAGCTGGAGAAGGAAATACGCCACCAGCAGGATTTGATGGAACTCTTTTCCAAATTAACAAAAAATTGTGTGGATAGATGTGCGATGTAGCCAGGTTTCTTTAGGGTTTCTATATTTTTAAAGGAAACATCACAATTCATAATCACCAGGCTATTTTCCGCTATGCCAAGCTGAAATATTACATACATTTCCTAATCTCTCTTGCAATAGGGGAGTAGTCAGTTGACTAAGTTCTAGTCGATGAAGTATAAACTTACAAGCTTCCTTTAGTTTCAACTTCAGAGTCTTACAAGGATGTAAGAAGACTTCTTAAGGAGGTACTTACTTACTTCTTGCTTAAGGAGTAAGTACATCCTTCATGCTGCCTAGAATGTGGGCAGTGGGATGCGAGTATGATAGCTGGAGCTGTACTGAACCACATGGTGGAAGCCACCTACCAAGGCTGGTGGAACAAAAGCCAGGGTTCCTGACATACGAAGCCACCACACCTGCCTTTAAACATCTTTCACTTGAAAGAGAAAGAAAATGTTTTTCTTATTTAAGCCACTGTTTGTTGTTACTGTTATTGTTTATGAAGTCCAAATTAACTGGAATACTTAATGAACCCTGATACATTGCCCTTGCAGATAAATTTTATCAGGTTTGGTCCTAGCAGGAAACAAGTGACATACTCAAAAGAGGTTTTGTTTTGTTTTTTTCAGAAGAGTTTAATGAAAGCATCATATACAGAGATGTGAGCAGGGTTAAGGGAGCCGATCAGGGACTAACAACTGTCCCAGCCTCCAGATAAGAAGGGGCAGGAGGAAAGAGCTGTCACTGTAATGTGGTGAGAGCTGTATCCTCGAGAGGGGGTCTAGCCTACAAGAGCGATGGCCTTAGGAAAGCAACCACTACTGAAACACGGCCCAGCAGAAGTACAAAGACCCAATTCGATCTCCTCCCTCCTGTGATTTCCTGCTACTGCTGCCTATTGAGTGAACCCAACCAGAAGCCAGAGGGCAAGGGAAACTTGGGTGAGACTGTCTGTAAAGGTCAGCCTCCAGAACTCTGCAGAGAATTAGAGGGTGATGAATGACTGCGAATAGATGATGGAGAGAATCAGCTATATATAATGTCCCCTCATTAAAACTGAATTTTTAGTCCTTAAGTGATTTGAAGAAGAGGTTGACATCACCTCAATTTGCATAAAATCATCTAATTTGAAAGTTTACTTATCACTACTGTTATTTATTAAACATGAAAGGTACATACCTACGGCCCAGCAATTCCACTTTTAGTAATCTACACAGCCATTAAAAAGAATGAGGCACACAGATATACTGCTCAGGAAAGTTAACTAAGGCATATAATCAGGGAAAAAACAGTTACTGCAGACAAATCTGTTTTCATGGTCTGAAAACACATGGCCCGTGTGTCAACATCTCAGCAGAGATGTAGATGTTGAAGCACAGTGCAAGGCTGGGAGCAGAGTGGATAATGGCCACCTGGTGGGGAGAGGTTGCAGCAGCTGACCAGGAGGGGTGGACAATGCTTACCTTCAAAAACTGGTTCCAGGAGTTCCCATCTTGGCTCAGTGGTTAACGAATCCGACTAGGAACCATGAGGTCGAGGGTTTGATCCCTGGCCTTGCTTAGTGGGTTAAGGCTCCAGCATTGCCGCAAGCTGTGGTGTATGTCACAGACATAGCTCGGATCTGGTGTTGCTGTGGCTGTGGCGTAGGCCAGAGGCTACAGCTCTGATTAGACCCCTAGCCTGGGAACCTCCATATGCCAAGAGCGTGGCCCTAGAAAAGGCAAAAAGACAAAAATAAACAAATAATTAAAAAAAAAAAACTGGTTCCATGTGGATGACTTTCCTTTTGAGTTTTGTTACTATTTTTCAATGGAAAAGAAAAGAAAACAAAAAAATAAACCAACCTCAAATCACAAAAATGTGAAAGATACCACTTAAGAAAACTCAATTCTTGACGTAACTCTCACTTTGTTTATTCTTTAATTTTTTTCACTTTGTATGTTCTTTTTCTAGCAAATGAATAGATTTAATAAATTCTATGTGACCATTTGTTAGCTGGCATAAATTATATAATTTATATAAAAATACATAAATGGTGAGAGATTTTTAAAGTGTTCAGCAGAGGTTTCGTGTAGTAAAATGGTGGCCATTCATATTAATTTACGAATTCCACTTTTCTAAAACATTAGTAATTTTTGTTTGAATAATTTTTTTACATTATTTATTTATTTATTTTTTGTCTTTTTAGGGCCGCACTTGCGGTACATGGAGGTTCTCAAGCTAGGGGTCTAATCGGAGCTACAGCTGCTGGCCTATACCACAGCCACAGCAATGCCAGATCCAAGCCACACCTGTGACCTACACCACAGCTCATGGCAACACTGGTCCTTAACCCACTGAGGGAGCCCAGGGATCGAATCGGCAACCTCATGGTTTCTAGTCGGATTGTTTCCACTGTGCCATCATGGGAACTCCTCTTTTCTTTTTAAAAACCTTTTTATTATAGTTGATTTACAATGTTCTATCAATTTATGCTCTACAGCAAAGTGACCCAGTTATACAGATATATACATTCTTTTTCACATAATATCTTCCATCATGTTCCATGAGAAGTAATTGGATATAGTTCCCTGTGCTATACAGTAGGACATCATTGCTTATCCACTCCAAATGCAATAGTTCACATCTACTAACCCCAAACTCCCAGTCCATCTGGCTCCCTCTCCCCTCCCTTGACAACCACAAGTCTCTTCTCTATGTCCATGAGTTTGTTTCTTTTCTGTAGATATCTAAAATTTGTGCCACATTTTAGATTCCACATGTAAGTGATATCATATGGTATTTGTCTTTCTCTTTCTGACTTACTTCACTTAATATAAGAATCTCTAGTTGTATCCACATTGCTGAAAATGGCATTATTTTGTACTTTTTCATGGCCAAGAAGTATTCCATTGTACAGCATCTTCTTAATCCATTCATCTGTCAGTGAACATTTAGGTTGTTTCCATGTCTTGGCTATTGTGAATAGTGCTGCAATGAACATAGGGGCACGTGTATCTTTTTGAATGAAAGTTTCATCCAGATATATGCCCAGGATTGGGATTGCTGGGTCATATGGTAGTTCTATATTTAGTTTTCTGAGGTACCTCCATACTGTTTTCCATAGTAGAAATGTACCAGTTTACATTTCCACCAATAGTGTAGGAGGCTTCCCTTTCTCCACACTCTCTCCAGCATTTGTTATTTGTAGACTTATTAATGATAGCCATTCTTACCAGTGTGAATAAGGAACCCAGAAATAACCCAGACACCTACGGTCATTAATCTTTGACAAAGGAGGCAAGAATATAAAATGGGAAAAAGACAGTCTCTTCAGCAAGTAGTGCTGGCAAAACTGGACAGCTACATGTAAATCAATGAAACTAGAACACACCCTCACACTATGCCAAAAAAAAAACAAAAAAAACCCAAAAAACAAAAAAACCCTCAAAATTCCTTAAAGACTTAAACATAAGACAAGACACCATAAAACTCCTAGAAGAGAGCATAGGCAAACATTCTCTGACATCAATTGTACAAATGTTTTAAGTCAGTCTCCCAAGGCAATAGAAATAAAAACAAAAATAAACCAATGGGGCCTAATCAAAATTACAAACTTTTGCATAGTAAAGGAAACCATTGAAAAAAACCCCAAAAAGACAACCTACAGAATGGGAGAAAATAGTTGCAAATGATGCAACTGACAAGGACTTAATCTCCAAAATATACAAACGACTCAAACAATTCAATAGCCAAAAAAAAAAAAAAAAAAAAATTGAAAAATGGGCAGAAGACCTAAATAGACATTTCTCCAAAGACACACGAAGCGCCAACAGGCACATGAAAAATTGCTCAACATCACTAATTATTAGAGAAATGCAAATCAAAACTACAATGAGGTACCACCTCACAAATTGTGCATTTGAACTAGATTCCAATAATCAAAGTCCCCACTGACATTTAAACATCGTATTATTTTTTAAACTCCCAAAGTAAAAATACATTTAAAATCTATGCTGTCCTTTTTAAAAAAAGGACAGAGATTTTTGTCATAGATTATGGTAAATTCTAAAAAAGGTTTTTCAAAAAATAAGAAAATAAAACTCTGAAAGTTTTTATAACTCTTTCAAAAACTCTCTAAGGTTTGTGTAAATGACTTTCAAAGGGATTTAGAAATTAATTGAACAATTAATTTTGGAATTGTATTGCATAGTTTGGGGAATTATGCTACACAGTTATTATATTATTATGGCAATATAAACATACTTTGAAATTGGAACTTCAAGAACTTCAATACCGTAACTGAGTCTATGGTATTTTCTAGACTGTGTCGAATATTAACCTATTTACCAATCACTTGTCACCTTCTCCTATTAAGTTAATTCTAAAGAAAGTAAGTTAAAAAAGTATTTTTTCAAACTATTAATAAAGGAATTATGCATTATCTTCCCCAGGTCTTTAGATTTATTATAGCAGAAAGAGGAAAGAGAAAGGCTACAATGGGGCTAAATAAATAATCCAGTTACAGAATTCATTTTAAAAAAATCTATCCAATCTTTAATATAGTCATTCAATCCATTGTGCTGGTATGTGTTAAACATTTATTTACGTTTTCAATTCCATTTTAAGTTTTTTATGATATTTTCATGGAACATACACAGGTAGATAAACTGTAGTGCTGGATTTTATTTAAGATGTAGGCTTTTATTTATTTCTTTGAACAGGAAAAAAATTGTTTTTTTATTTGGCAAAAGATGAAATTTGTCCTTCAACAACACACCAAGATCAACTCCATAGAGATGAAGGATTTTCGAGGACACAGGATTTTAGTAGTTCATTTTTTAAAAGACTATGAAGGGAGCTTGTACTACACTAGGTTTGTTACACTGGGATTTAAACCTGAGTACCGTGTTACAAGAAGTGAAGAGAGGGTCAGTTCAGTTCATCCTTCGCTACTAGAACTGCAGCAGGATCATTTTGCCTTCTCAAGACCTAAAAATAAAATGGTACATTGTTGAGTTTAAAGTGTTGTCTTACTACACTGGTAGACTTTACGTCTCAAAAACTGGCCTATCCCTTGCATGGGGAGCAACCACAGGAGCCAGCAGGCAGACTCTGAATGACCACATCTAAATCATTTGAAATATTATTTTTATAATTAAAAAACTGGACCAGAAAGAAAATCTGGCTAAGTGAAGACTAGTAAGGTCCTTGCTTAAACTCTAGCCCCACTGTTGCTGGTTGCTAATGCAACAGAGAAGGCACCAGGTACTTGATACCCTTCGCCATGATATCGAAAGGCCTTGCCAGTTCAGAGACATTTGGAGATAAAAATCATGGAAACCAAACTAATTTGGTTACAGAACTCATCTATTTGTTTATTTAACTTTTTAAATAAGATTTTTAAAAATTGTGGTAAAATACATAACTGCCATCTTAACTATTTTTAAGTGTTCAGTTCAGTGTACAGAACACATTCACATTGTTGTGAAGCTATCACCACCATCCATCCTCATAACTCTTTTTATCTTATAAAACTGAAAGTCTATACTCATTAAACAGCAACCCCATTTCCCCTCCCCTCCAGGCCCCTGGCAACCACCATTATACTTTCTGCCATATTTATGATTTTAAATACTTTAAATACCTCACATAAGTGGAATCATATAGCGTTTGTCTTTTTGTGACTGGACTATTTCAGTTAGCACAATGTCCTCAAGGTCCATCCATGTTGTAGCATATTATAGAATTTCCTTCCTCTTGAAGGCTGAGAAATACTCCATTGCATACGTACACTACATTTTACTTCATCCATTCATGGACACTTGAGTTGCTTCCCTGTTTTGGCTATTATGAATAATGTTGCTATGAACATGGGTATACAAATATCTCTTTGAGACCCTGCTTTCAATTCTTTTGGGTATATACCTAGACACCTATTTATTCTTCCACTGGCTCCAAACAGCTTGAGAAATTTAAACAGCCACACTGCTAAATAGACTGCCTATTTAAGAGGGGCAAATTCATTCTTCCTTCATTGAAAAATATTTATTGAAAATCTTCTTTCTGTCAGGCACAGACTAGATTCTGGGGATACAGTGAAAGCAAAAATAATTTTGAAATATATGATAACAGAATTTTCTTTGACTTGGAAAAAACACAAGTAGAATATATTGATCAACATCCATCTCTATGATAACAGGTAAAGATGATTAGAGAATTCACAAAGTTCTTTCTTACCTTCATTTTTACTCCTGTTCTACTGTAAAGACTCAGCTATTTTCTCTTCACAATGACTTACTTTTCCATAATTCCATAAAGGAGTTCCAAAGAGTAAGTATAGCTTACACATAAAGGATGACATTTAAACATTTTCTAAATTATTCAAACACTCTATCAACTGAGTAATAGACAGGAGCTGGTTCAAAACCTCTTCTGTCATACTCACAAGGAATCCTGGGGTAGGGAAAGGGAGGAAGGAAGGAGTAACGTGGGTGTAAGAATTCAGATCAATTCATCCATAGTTTAGTGACCAAAAATGTCCCATATCATTGGGACATTTCTAGCTTTTGTTACCACCTTAGTTGCTCACTTAAAGATTTTCACCTGATACCCAAACCAAAGGAAAATTTGGGGAAGGACCAAACCACAGGCAAGTGAACTTTATCTTCTCATTCCAAAATAATGCTTTCTAGAACAGCACACAGTGGAAAAACAGAGACTCAGGGAATACACAGTGGTCCTCAGGGCTGTGCAACACCTTATAGGGAGCTGCAAATCTTTTTTCAGAAGTATAGGAAGTCTCCTTTCAGCTACCATTGCATGTCTTGCTCATGTCTCCTAGGCTGACAAGTGGTGGTGATACAAGATTGCTGCTGAAGTGGTCAAATGAAGGTTTGGCTTATTCAGCCATTTCTCCACCAAAAGGACGAAATGGCCATAGAAAGTCAGAAGGCAAACAGGAACCTAACATTTTGCCTGGATTTTTAATAGGATCAAAAGGGCGGAACCACTTGGGTCTTTCACAATAGGGCCTCTTCCTTGTAGGTGCAACAGTTCCCAGCCTTCTAGAGCAGTGATGGAAGGGGATGGCTGCAAGTTCCTGTGGCTCCAGGAGCTTTCTTATCCTTCAAGTTTACATTAGCTGTGATCTCATCCATGAAGGCTTCTTTAATTTTCTAACTTGCAGTAATTTCTCTCTCTCTTCTTTGCAACCATGTCCTCTCCTCTGCCATCAAGTACTATATCGCTCATGTCACAAACAGGTCTGGGCTTCATAACTAAGCCACCCGAGGGTGGGCTCTCCATTGGATTCACCCAGGTACACCCAACCACCCTTACTGTGTCTGGCACAAACTAGGTAGTCAAAAAAAAAAATGTTAACGAGTAAGTGGGTAAGTGTGAAGAAGACCTGAGATTCCTTAAGTAAAGTAGATGGTGCGTCCCAAGGGTTTCTTGTGGTCTTGGCAGTGGGAGAGATCAGGGAAAGCTGGGGACAAAGCTGGGGTGGAGTCTTCTGGCCATGGCAATTCAAGCACATACACAAGGAGTACACTGAAGTTGGGGTATAGTTTTCAAATCATTACCCATGCAACTATTTGTTCCACATTTCATTAAGGAAATAATGAAAATGCTGCCTTTGGATAAGCAGTACACTTTTTCTATCAAGGACTTTCTTTTGTGTTATTTTCCTGAAAAAATCAAGGTAGGCAGGTCCACTATTAGTATTCTCATTTCACATGCTGGGAAGCTGAAGCAAAGCAGATGAATGACTCAAACTGTTCTGTTTTCATATCCCTAGCTGCCTGGCTCCTCATAATAAGGAAATGCCAGAAAAAATGTTCTTATTCTATTTTCCCTGAGAATGCACTCAGTTGAGAAATAAAAACTTGTATTATTAATACTTATTTTGTATGAAGTTAATGTTTCAAAAAAAAAAAAACACTTTGAGGTCTCATGTAAGTCCAAATTGTTGCCATTAGTCAAGTGACATGAAAAATCTGTTCTGTTTTATAGGTTCATTATATTAGGATATTAAAGAAGGCCTGGATGCACCACTTAGCTTGAGTTTGGTGATATGTTTGATAGTGGTCTATGAAGTCATTCTTATTAAATCTGATCTGGTTTGTGTGGTAATATTGCAGTCTTCAACAAAAATCAAGGTAAACAAAATTAGCAGTACGTTAAAATGAATCATATTGGAAATCAGGAAGGAGGGGAGGAGTACTTGAGTTCCTGCAGGGACTTAAGTTTAGGTAATTAAAAAAAAAAAAAACCTTGATTCTCTATCTTCTTGAAAAATTTAGCTTTAAAATATAAATCTATTGCAGGTCATGCTTTTGTATTTGGGCTATCTGCCATAGAGGAACACTGGCATTAAATATAATTAAAGTGGATCATAACAAAAGTGTAGACCAGCTTCTATGGAGAATCATTAGTGGCTCAGATGAAAACCCGTATTCTTTTTCTTTTTTGGCTGCACCTGCGGCATATGAAGTTCCTGGGTCAGGGACTGAATCTGAGCCACGGCTGCAGCAAAGCTGGGTCCTAACACATTGCACCATAGTGGGAACTCTAACAACCCATATTCTTGCCCAGACCACTAAAATATACTTCCCCAAAGGGTGACAATCCTTTTACTATTTACAAGTTATATAATAAATGAAATACAAAATTTAGTAACTGCAATCATTTTTTAAAGTCACTAAAATTTGTATATGTTAAAAACCACACAAATTCGAGTTCATACTTTACTTAGAGCTAAGGAAAAAAAACACCCGCTAGCATATATTTAGATTCTGAAAACATGTTTGTAGAAAACAAGTCTTTTGTCATCAGTCTATTTTCTATACCTTTTGCAACTGATTTTAAGTACCTTATATTTTTAATTTCTAAGAGGTATTACAATTTTAGTTTCAGAAATATAAAAAGATGGCATCAAAATGTCCTACGTATTGGTAATCTTAGCCCAAGAACTTTTCATGCTTATTTTGGATTCTGAGGTAATAGTCTTCAGAAACAAATCAGCGCAAAACAAAACAGGAAAGGGAAATATTCATGTTAGCTGATGGAAACGAGTTTGCTAAGGCAAGCCCTAAATGAGCTTATCTCTGGCATGTTCAGTATGGAATGCATAGTTGATTTTCATTCAGCTACCAGAGAAAGGCATTTTACAGTGACAGACAGCCTTATCAAAATTATGATTAGCTGGTGTCCTCTGCAGGGAACAGCAGTTGGTTAAGGAAGACTGAAGTGAGAGCTCTTACCAGTTTTCTCAGAAGTGATTTCCTATCATGAGTATTTGGCCAACTGGTGAAGTCTAGCGTGAACATGTAATTTTTAAAAGAATGAGCCTAGAACTGCTAACATGTTTCAAAGGAACACTAGTAAAAGCTAATCTCTAAGCAGTAAACCATCAATTTAATTTTCAAGAAGTTTCTTCACTAAATGTGTTATTCCTAAGATTAACATGGGTCACTCTGCTTAGATTGTTTACAGTGCTTTTTATTGTATCTAAAATAATTTTATAATACACAGAAGATGAAAGCTCATATTTGTAGCATACAGTTTGATTCTTTTTTTTTTTTTTAAACCCTTTGTCTTTTTAGGGCCGCACCCATGGCAGATGGAGGTTCCCAGGCTAGGGGTCTAATCGGAGCTCTAGCCACTGGTCTACACCAGAGCCAGAGCAACGCCAGATCTGAGCTGCGTCTGCGACCTATACCACAGCTCACAGCAACGCTGGCTCCTTAACCCACCGAGCAAGGCAAGGGATCGAACCCACAACCTCGTGGTTCCTAGTTGGATTTGTTTCCACTGTGCCACAATAGGAACTCCCTAGTTTGATTCTTTTATACGCATGATTAATCAAAATTGTGTATTTTAAAAAAATTCTTTAATTTTTGTTTTTTTAGGGCCACACCCACAGCATATGGAAGTTACCTGGGCTAGGGGTTGAATTGGAGCTGGAGCTGCAGGCCTAGGCCACAGCCACAGCAGCACAGGATCAGAGCTATGTCTGAGACCTACACCATAGCTCACGGCAACACTGGATCCTTAACCCCCTGAGTGAGGTCAGGGATCAAACCCGCATCCTCATGGATATGAATTGGGTTCGTTAACCACTGAGCCAGGATGGGAACTCCCTCAAAATTGTGTCTTTAAATGGCAACTTGATATTTTTCAAATTCTACTCAGGAACACTACTATATATCATTTATTTTAATACATTTTTAGGATTAGCTTTATTAACAGTATGACATTTTCATGCATTCTTAAACTTTACACTAGTTTTAATATTCACAATGTCTGATTAAGTTCAATCAACAAATATTCAAGCCTGCAAGAGAAAAGGATAAAATGAGATTATCTTTTTATATAATCAGCTAAATTATTTTTAAGAGTAAAAAGTTAATACTGGGATTTAAAAACCTAAATTTTGAATGTTATTGTTCATTATTCAACCATATGTATATTACTTTAGGCTACAGGACTGCCCATCAGCCTTTCTTGTCGGAGAGCAATTAATCTCTTGAACCACTTTTCTTCAGCATCAGCTTTCTCAATAAATAACTGAAATAAAAGAAAAAAAAAAGTGTTATTTTTTGACAAAAAACTTGGATTTGACCTTACATAAGACAGACAAGTCACCTCTAGAGAATAGATCCTTTAGCACGAGATATGGATACTGTTTAATTCTTGATGGCCTCCTAACTGAAGATCATCTATTTGGAATAATACTCAGAAAGGACTAACATCAACATCATTGGTTAGCAATTTTATTTTATTTTTATTTTTTGTCTTTTTGGCATTTCTTGGGCCGCTCCTGCGGCATATGGAGGTTCCCAGGCTAGGGGTTTAATTGGAGCTGTAGCCACTAGCCTACGCCAGGGCCACAGCAACGCGGGACCCGAGCCGCGTCTGCAACTTATACCACAGCTCACGGCAACGCCGGATCGTTAACCCACTGAGCAAGCGCAGGGATCGAACCCGCAACCTCATGGTTCCTAGTCGGATTCGTTAACCACTGCGCCACGACGGGAACTCCTGGTTAGCAATTTTATATCTCATTTCGCGAAGTTTGTTTCCTACCATCTTTCTGAGAGGCACAGTGGTATGACGCCATTTCACGGAAGACAGCAGAAACGACATGAATGACATGTTTGCAGTCAATGGACCAGGTGCAGCAGAGCCAGAATTAGATCTTTTAGTGCCAGATTAAAAACAAAACAAAACTCCTCATTTTGCCTATTTTTCTTGCCCACAGAAAGACTCTTTTAGAAGTCAGGTAACATGAGTTGGACCAAATCAGATTCAAATTCATGTAACAGCTCTAAGGGCTGGGGGTGAGCTGCCTATTTTTAGTAAACAGAACCTAAGAATTCATTTCCTCCAATAGTCTTGTCACCAACACAGAAGGACCACTGTCTGAATTATTTTTAGTCAATTAGATTTAAACTGACATTCTTGGAGTTCCCATCATGACGCAGTGGTTAACGAATCCTACTAGGAACCATGAGGTTGCGGGTTCGGTCCCTGCACTTGCTCAGAGGGTTGACGATGCAGTGTTGCCGTGAGCTGTGGTGTAGGTTGCAGACGCGGCTCGGATCCCGCGTTGCTGTGGCTCTGGCGTAGGCCGGTGGTCACAGCTCCGATTGGACCCCTAGCCTGGGAACCTCCATGTGCTGCGGAAGCAGCCCAAGAAATAGCAAAAAGACAAAAAATAAAAAATAAACTGACATTTTAAAAAAAATTTTTATTTTTCTTATTTTTAATATAGTTGATTTACAATGTTGTGCCAATTTCTGCTGTACAGCAAAATGATTCAGTCATGTGTATATTATATATACATATGTACACACACACACACACACACACTCTCTTTCTTACATTATTTTCTATCATGGTCTATTCCAAGAGACTGGATATAGTTCCCTGTGCTGTACAGTAAGACCTCATTGCTTATCCATTCTAAATGCAATAGTTTGCAACTACTAACCCTGAACCCCCAGTCCATCCCACACCCTTTGCCCTCCTCCTTGGCAACCACAGGTCTGTTCTCTGTATAAACTGACATTCTTAAGGATCTTACATTTGGATGGGCCAGAGAATTGTCATCTTGGTACTTGATAGCAGTAGGGATGCTGCCAGGGTCTATTTCTTTCTCATTATTTGGTGGATCAGCCACTACTGATGCTGGTCCTGATGTTGCAGCTGCATGCTTCACTTCACTAGGCTCCACTGACTAAAACATAAAACACATGTTATTAATTGGACTACAACATTCAACTAATATTTTGCTTTAATAACATTTCTGATTTTAAAGTTATTTCTGACAATAGTTAATAATATTTCTAATAATTGCTCAATTGGCCTCCTCTGAGATGATGTGAACCATAAAGGGGACCTAGGTTATTAAATAAGAAACAATTATTCCTAAAACAAGCAAACAAATATAAAAACATGGTGAAAACGTTATTTCTTTTTTTTGTCTTTTTGCCTCTTCTGGGGCCGCTCCCAGGTTTCCAGGCTATGGGTCTAATCGGAGCTGTAGCCGCCGGCCTATACCAGAGCCACAGCAACACGGGATCTGAGCCGCATCTGCAACCTACACCACAGCTCACGGCAACGCCGGATCCTTAACGTACTGAGCAGGGCCAGGAATCGAACCTGCAACCTCATGGTTCCCAGTCAGATTCGTTAACCACTGCACCACAATGGGAACTCCGAAAACGTTATTTCTTATGATTAAACTATTTTTAAGAAATTGGTACTCATGAGTCTATACCACTGAAAAAACATACACATTTCATATATCTAAATTCTATTAATTAAAACAAGCTCAAAGGATCTCCATTTAGTTGGTCCCTTTAGGTATAAAAAGCAAATTCAAAGGATATTATTATTATTTCTTAATAACAGCCTTACTGCGATATAATTCCATTTCACAATTCATACAGCTTTTATTATATCAATAGAGTTTTTTATTTTTTAAATTAAAAAAAATTTTTTTAGGGTCACATTCGAGGCATATGGAGGTTCCCAGGCTAGGGGTCCAATCGGAGCTACAGTTGCCAGCCTACACCACAGACACAGCAACCTGGGATCCGAGCTACATCTGCGAACTACGCCGCAGCTCACAGCAACGCTGGATCCTTAACCCACTGAACGATGCCAGAGATCAAACCCATAACCTAATGGTTCCCAGTTGGATTTGTTTCCGCTGTGCCACAACAGGAACTCCCTCAATAAGACTTTTTAATTGTCACCACATGCAAATTTAGTACATTTTCATCCTCCTAAAAAAACCTCATACCCATCAGCAACTGCTGCTCCCCATTTCTCCCAACCCTCCTGTTCCTAGGCAAGCACTAATCTATTTTCTGTCTTTATGGATTTGCCTATTCTGGACATTTCATATAAAAGGAATCATACGTTATGCGGGTTTTTTTTTTTTTTTACTGGCTTCTTTCATTCAGCATAATGTTTTCAAGGTTCATCCATGTTGGAGCATCTACCAATATTTCATTCCTTTTTGTTGCCCAATCATATTCTATTGTACGGAATATTATGTGCCAGGTACTATGCTAAGTGCTGGGGACAAAAAGACGAATGTCTCATTGTTTCTGCCTGGAAGGAACCAGGAGTGCATTGTTAACTCAGGTTAATTCCAGTATCTCCTTCCCTAAGAGAGGAGAAGCCAGGAAAATGGCTGATTAACAGCAAGATTGCAGGGATAATATGAAATGGATTAGATGAGAAATTGAAATGAAAAGTTAAAATAAAAAAAACCCTGGATAATTGGGAGATTAATTCCACTATTTAGCCTTTTTTTCCCCCCTACACCTATTGGTTCTACACCTATAGTTTTTCAATTTCCATTTTCTTTTGACTTATCTACTTCTGAACATCCACTCCTCTGAATGAAGTGCTAAATAGATTTCCCTGGGGAAAACATCTAGAAAATGAAATATGCATGAATTAGTTAATTCTTTATTAGAATAATTCATCTCAGAGTCGGAGATCCATCTATTTAACTAGTATTTATTGAGCACTACTGATTGCTCAGCACTGGGTACACAAGAAAGAATAAGAACGTATCTTCTCTGTGAAATTGGAGATTACATTTTGCTAATGGAATGACAGGTCTCTAACAAATAAATACCAAAATATATACATAATCACAAATTGTAACAAGTTACATAGAAATGCTTAAATAAATATTTGTAAATTTGATTTGGCAGTTTTCTTCTTATACTTTGGAACCAATTCTTTCCCCCCCGGGATTGCAAGCATTTCCTTGTCTCCAACATACTGGTTGTAGAAGACTCGATATACAGACTCTCTATAAAACTGAATAAGCCCAATATTCTGCACAGGGGAAAGTGAGAAGTATACTAATCCAATGAGGTTCAGGACATCATTTTTTGGTACTCTATATTGTCATGCAGGGAATATAAAAGCATGGCATTCTGCATATTTAGAGCTTTGATAGGGCTCAGCTAAGAGATTGGCTGTCCATGTTGAACTACCTTGAAAAAAATGCAAGGTGTTGTTATTCTGGTTGGCAAAGATGTGTATTGCACATATTCAAGGGGGCAGAGATAGCATTCTATTATAAAAACCAAGTAATATGATTTTGTTTTTACCTACACAGTAAAGTTTTCTTTGAGAAGTGCTAATACACACATAAGGAAAAGTTCTCAAGGGTTAGGGTCAGAGTGTAGAAGTTTTTATTTAATAATGGGTAGTCAAAAATGTGTGAAGAGGACCATTAATTGCTTCTTTATTCAAGTGAGGAAAGCTGTTAGAGAAAATCTGAATATAAAAAATGCTCAACATGGCCACTATCAAACAGTTGGCTTTGAGTAGCACTGCCACCTCGCGGTTCATTTTGGAAAACTTTTAACATGTACTTAGAACAAATGACCTTGCTGCTTAAATTTAGTTACCCTCTTTTGAACACAGGTGGATAGCTGCCAAATACAACAATTTTAGGATTGAGTAATTGGTAATAAGCATATTTTGGACTGCAGTTTGAAAACATGCTGCATCGTGGTTCCTCACACTGATGATATAGCAGGAACTATCTGATTATCACATATTTCTCACACTTGAGAAATATGATTGCAGAGAGTTAAACTAGCTCAATCAATATGTGTTGCAGGAGACACATGTCTAGCATGTCATTAGTAATAGCCACTTTTCTGGTAATAGCTCCCTAGCTAAATTAGTGGAATTAACACTGTTAAAGACCCACCAACTGAGAGGTTGGCTAGTTATAGAAAAGCCTCTTTTAGAGATAAAAACTATACACCACTGTGTGTAGAAGTGTCTGGGAGAGAAGGATGTGGAAGGTTGGGTCATACTTTAGTCCTCAAGAGAGTTAGTCTTTGCTATGCATCAGGGTTAGCCCATCACATCTCCCTGTGACCTGGATGAAATGGTCCTCTAGATAATTTACCTCCCTTTGCTAAGTAATCTCCTGATAAATAATTCAGCTTCTTGGGCATCCTGAAACCTTACCTTATACTGCAGACACAGACATTTTAGAAACTGGAAAGGGATATCATCACTTTCAAAACTAATAAATTGGCCCTCTGTTTTATATTACAGTTGAGTGCGAATTTATTCATTGTTGGCCCATCACTGCCCTTTTGATCATTTTGAAATGTGATGACTAATACAAGTCCAGCGTTGACTGGCTAAAACTTCATATTGTTGTACATATATTCATCAAGGTAAATTTCATCTTCTGAGGCTTTTTAGCACATTCCCCATTGGGTCACTTCAGTGCGTACTTTCTTCACACATCAACAAGAAATATGCACTGACTGAGTTCACAATTATGAGAGGTATTTGATTAGCAGGAAAAACATGGGCTCTGGAGTTAGATAAATTTGGTTTGGATGCTGCTTTCTTATCATTTATTAGCAGTTTGAACATGGGTTATAAAATGTGTTAAACTTCAGCTTCCTCAGCTATTAATAAGGGTTATTAGGATACTATATAAATCATAAATGTTAAATGTCTAGTATCAATGGTAGTTATCATAATTTTGGCAATTTTATTTTAAAATATTTTAAAAAGTGCCTCCAGGAAACAACATTATTTTATGCCATTTGCTTAGAGTTTTAATGTTTCCAAATAGTTCTATTGAAACAAATTAGTTCACAGCTGATGTCTATACATGAAACCAGGAAGTTACTGTGTAAAGTAATTTTTAACTATTTGCATGGCAATATAGTAAGTCACCAAGCCTCAGATAAGGAGAATTTTAGGGTCTATAGACCATAAAAAATTACACAAAACACTCTTTGGCCCAACCAAAATGGGAATCATTACACCTACAATTCCGCTTAAGGAAGCCACAGACAAATGCAGCCCTCATTGTTCAGTAAGGGAAGACGGTGGAACAGCTGCAGGAAGAGGATTAACAGCTTTCACTTTCTGAGTACTTACTAGATGCCAGGCACTTGACTGTTTTTTTTTTGTCTTTTTTTGCTATTTCTTTGGGCCGCTCCCGCGGCATATGGAGGTTCCCAGGCTAGGGGTCGAATCGGAGCTGTGACCACCAGCCTATGCCAGAGCCACAGCAACGCAGGATCCGAGCCGCGTCTGCAGCCTACACCACAGCTCACGGCAACGCCGGATCGTCAACCCACTGAGCAAGGGCAGGGACCGAACCCGCAACCTCATGGTTCCTAGTCGGATTCGTTAACCACTGCGCCACGACGGGAACTCCCTTCTTCTTTTTTTTTTTTTTTTTTTTTTTTTTGTTACTTGACTGTTTTATGTAAAGTATTTTGCTCTTCCTTATTGAAACCTCTGCTATAGGTATTATTCTCATTTAAAGAGAAGAGAGCCAAGGTTTAATGAGGTTATTACATAGTTTAAGGATATATAGCCTGTAAATGGCAGAATCAGAATGTGGTTCCAGGTCTGATTCTACATCTCATGCTTTTGATCACTGCTTCCTAATTGCTAAACGCAAGATTTATTGTAATTTGATTTGAATTTTAGAGGAAATAAATAAAATTATTGGGAAAATATTTTAACTAAATACATTTCTAAGTGGTTCCTTCCATAGTGCTGGATTATTATTTCTAGGCAGCTTCTGCTTCTCTATCATACTTACCCAAGCTGGAACAAGCCAGTTCTAGGCTTTCCAGATTGATTTTATTTCTTTCTCTGAATTATTGTCAAGGGGAACCTCTTTTTAAAAGATAACTGAAACAGAGAGTGAGTTTCTCTCACACAGATTTATGAAGGTTGCTTGCAAAATGAAGAGACTCCTGTTCCATCAATCCCTTTCAATCTCTAACAATGGCTTCTGAACTGAAAGTACAAGAAAAGCTGTACTGAGTAAATTCTAACTCAGCACTAAAAACTAGAGCAAATGAAAACTAATAATTAAAATAACTGATAATGGTGGTGCCTCTGAAAAAAGATGTAAGTGAAATTGCTTTATAGTAGTCCCATGGGAAGCCCATTTAATCATATATAGTGTTTTGTTATAGATTTGGGAAGAAGAATTTTTCTCTTGGATCTAACCAGTTATTGTAAGATTAATAACCATAGGAAGTAATATTTTAAAACTTTTCTAGGGCCTACAGCAAAGTAAAAACATTAATTCTGGAAATCAAATACATAGATATTATTACACTTACATATTTCAACAGACTTATACGGTGAAATTAGATAGTTAAAGAATTTCTATGTTTCTCAGCAAGAGGTCCATCTTATACCAGCAAAAGATTCAGGACAAATAAGGGGCATATTAGAGAAATGTAAATGGGGTAAGGTGTTTATACCTAAACAGATTAAGAACCTACAGTAGTAGAAGTTTTCAAGCACTATGCTTAGTTTATAGAATGTACTTAGATATTGAATAATTTAGATACTAGAGTATATTATTTAGAAATAAACATTTAGTAGATCAAGAACCACGTTAAATATTTGATAATCATTATACTTAATCCTCAGTTACTCTAAAAAGTAGGTTATTAGCTCTATTTTATGAATTTGGAAACTGAGGTTTGGAAAGAGGTTGAGATGTTTGCTCAAAATCATAAATCATGGTAGGAAGTGTAGAAGTTAAGGTTCAAACTCATATCTCCTTGAGTCCAAAGCCCAAGCTCCTTCCACTACATTTTTAAGCTGTATTTAGATCAATTTCCTTGTTCACTGCTATTTTACCAGTTACTGAAAGAAATGCTAGTATCTTGAGAGAGAGGAATGGAATTAAAAATAAATTTATTATCTTAATAACTAAAACCAAATAGGAAAAAGTTGTTTACATGAAAATTAAATGTATTAACCATAGAGAAATATTTCCATGGAAAGAAAAATGCTAGTTTATCTTAAGTGCATCCAGTGAGAACTGGGAAGTCAGGATGAACTCCAGAAAACAAATACAACAAAATTAACTTCAAAATAAATTATAATTCTATTAGGACATACGAATGGCCTCTTAATGTATAAGAGTAAGATATTAAATAAAATGGGCAACTGTATTTCTTAATGCTCATTTCACAGCTCCTTTTTTTAGGAGTTGTGGTGACACACTACAAAATGTTCAACTGAAATCAGCAAAATAACAAGGCAGGGAGCAAGGATCAACCAAGGCTGTCTAGTGCAGTGTGCCTGTCATCCTGCCTGTGCTCAATTCATGTTTCCAGAATGGATTATTTAAAAATGTATATGGTAACTGAAAAGGCATCTGTCTCACTAGTAGCAAAAGAAATGCTGATGGAACAACAAAAGGGAAGTTTTTACCTATCAGGTCAGTAAATATGAAAAAGTCTAGACTTGGTATTAACCAGGGTGTGAGAGGCAAACAGCTCCATGCACTTCTGGGTGGAATTTGAATCAGCACAACATTTTGGGAGAATGACTTTGAGAACATGCATGAAAATAAATAATATCAACCTTTAATAAATAACTCCATCCTGAAAAATTTATCTTAAGGTGATAATGATGGATATTTTACAAACATATATATAATATCTCCAAACTTACAACTACTTAAATATCTACTATCAGAAAAAAAAGATAAGTGAATTGCTATACATTCATCAACAGAGTACTCTACAGTCATTAACATATGTATCAATAAAGAATATTTTTGATTAAGTGGTAACTATACCATGTCTGTATTATAGGTATGATATTAAAGAATACATGTATTTCACAGTAGATAGACTTTTCTTACTAAAGGAATACAAATTCCAAAAAGCAGCCCTGATAATGATTGAAAGAATACATGAAATATTCAACAGAAACAATATGACAATCAAGCCTGCTCTTAGTAGAGCTGAATAAATGATGCCCATATGGGCAAAGAGTACAGATACATGTTACTATTTGGGTAATAATTTTATTGCTAAAGTTCTTTTCTAACTTTTCTCTAAGCAATGTCAACTCAAAAAATAGACGTATACATTTGAAAAGAAAACTGCATGTTCACGAAATGCATATTGCTATTACAGAACTGTCATGTTTACATTTTACTTTGTCTTAGTGAATTTTAAAAGGAAAATGGCATCAGATACATTTTTACAGGGTTTTTTTTAACTAGTTAAAATTGAACTGATTCTCACTGATTTATTCTCTCAGTAATATGCTGACACTCTCCTGCCCTGCTGCGTCTATTAGAAGAAGCACTTACATTTAAGTAAAATCCATTAATAAAGCATCTCTTCGGTTAGAATCTAAAGGTTTATTCATAATGCCTGGATGAAAACTTACCTTTTTGACTTCTTTACTTGATCTGAATGTTTGCTGAACAAAAGAATCGCTTTCAATGGCTTCAATTTCTTTGACTCTTTTTACTTGTTCAACCAGGGTGGCTTGGTCTATAAAAGAGGGTATAATGTCAGTGTATTTTGGTGTGTATGCTTGTTAACAACACTATATCCAAGCAGCGTTCTATAGAGTAATTTTATGACTTATAAAATTTAACTGGATGGAAAGAAAAAGACATTATATTTAAATTACAATAGAAACTTTTTCCCCTTCTGGAGACCCACAAATATAACATTCCTATACACTAAGAAACTCACCTAAAACCTAAAACATTGCTGAGAAGGTACTGCTATAATGATCCAAGATAATCTGGGCTAATCTGGTAGGAGGACTTTACTTTTTTTTTTTCAATTTTACTATGGAAATGCATATAAAAGAAATAAAAACACAATGATTCCATCTGTACCCATCACCTAGTTTTTACAATAACTAATTTTCTGTTATTCCTATTTAATCTATCCATGCCTACTTCAATTTTTGGGGTGGACCTGGAATATTTACAGATAAATCCCAGACGTCATGCCATGTTACCCCTAAATATTTTATTAGGCAACTCAGATATGGGCTTGAGAAAAAACCAAAACAAAACAGCAACATAACTACAATACTATCTCCACATCCAACATCACTAGCAGTAATTCTTTAATATCATCGTATATTGCCCATATTTAATTTTTGCTGATTATTCAGGAAAGTAAATACAGTTGGTCTGTTTGAAACAGGATCCAAACAAGGTCTGCACATTACATTAGTTGCTATGTATCTTAAATCCCTTTTAATCACATACAGTCTACCATTTCTTCTTTTCAGCCATTTATTTACTGAAGAAAACTGGTTGTTTAGCCTTTAAAATTTCCTACATTCTGGATTTCACTGATTTTAGTCTCATGGTGTTACTTAACATGTTCTTCTTCTCCTTTTTTTTTTTTTTTCTTTTTTGCCATTTCTTGGGCTGCTCTTGCGGCATATGGAGGTTCCCAGGCTAGGGGTTGAATGGGAGCTGTAGCCACTGGCCTACACCAGAGCCACAGAACGAGGGATCTGAGCCGTGTCTGCAACCTACACCACAGCTCACGCAACGCCGGATCCTTAACCTACTGAGCAAGGCCAGGGACTGAACCCGCAGCCTCATGGTTCCTAGTAGGATTCGTTAACCACTGTGCCACGACGGGAACTCCCTAACATGTTCTTCTATCCCTCATATTTTGTGTAAACCAGTAGTTAGATCAAGAAAGGGATATGATTCAGATTCAATTTATTTTGGCTAAGAATACCTCATAGGAGATACTGTGTAATTCTTACTACATCATATTAGGATGTGCTGCTTCCACTATCAATGATAAGATTGATAGGTAGGTCCAAGTTGATGTCAGCCTGAACTCTGTTATAAAGTTCTCCATCAAACTTTAACTTAATGGTTTTGGCAGACATTAATGTTTGTTGCTTTGATCCTTTATTAGACATTGCAAAATGGTGATTTTTTTTCTAATTTTCTATTTGTCCTGCATTTATTGGCTTTGATTCTTCTATAATGAACTTCCCTCACTGACCCTTTTGCGACTGTCAAATATGGTCTGCACAGGAAAAGGCAGGATAAATATTTGATACTTTCCCTTTATCAATTTTGATCCAAAGATAACCACTATGAGCTCATGAGTATTTATATATATATATTAATGTATTTCAAACCATAGTGATCATTTTAATAATTTGATTCTACCTTTGGGTAGTGAGAGCCTCTTCAAGTTGGCTCATGCATTCTTTTGATATGATCTCTTTTGCCAAGGTGTGATAAGATGTCCCAGGTTCATCTTGTACAGTTCCTACCTTAGACTTTAAATTAGATATTTCTCCAAAGGGCCTGGGATTCCTTTTAATGGGAAATTATATTTAAAGACAATAACCTGGGCGTTAAGGGTGTTTATTGTTACTACATTGTCATTGCTTCTTAGCCTTTTCAGTGGATGGGATAGGAAATACATATTTTTAAAAGAGAAAAATTAATATGAGTTCATGATGATATTACTAACCAAATTAAGGATCATAGGACTTGTAAATCTGTTATACTAGTATATCTTTTCTTCAAAGAATATCAGGCCTTAATGGTATTATCAAAAGTACTTTTATATTATGTTTTTCATAGTATGCGAGCTGAGGATGTACTAGTTTCAAAATAATAAGACAAACATGACTAGTAACAATGAGATGTATTAATGCAGTTTAAAATTTCTTTATGGTTCTTTTTGATCTTAGGATTCACTCCACTGATGAACTGTTAAAACTCTGAAGTCACTTGAAGTAATTCTCCATGTGATTATGCAGCAACTTGATACACAGGTTCATTTGTTCATTTTTGATTTTTAGATCTTTTTTTATTCTATTGTTTTCATGACTGATGCTTTTTAATTGCATAGAACACTTACATGGTTCTAAAGTCAAAATTTAAAACATCATTCAGAGAAGTTTAGGTTTCCCTTTCTATTCCATTCCCCTAGTTCTTTCCCTAATCCTTAAGTAATCATTTTTATTATTTGATTTTTATCCTTCCATTGCTTACTTCTGAAAAGAGAAGTATACATATTCCCTTCTTTCTTGCACAAAATTAGCATAATGTATACATTCCTGTGTATATTATTTCTCTTACTTAAGAGTATGTCTTCCAAAGTAGTAGAGAGACTTCCTCATTCTATGTTACAGATGTATAGTAACCTACTCTATGGTTTTATGATAGTCTTTTTTTTTTTCCTACCAATATCCTATTGATGGTCATTTGAGTTGCTTGCAGGCCTTTGCTTTTACACTTAGTGCTTTAATAAATAGCCATATACACATGTCATTTCATATTCTTTGAATATACATATTTATTTTCACACGCTAGCTGGCCAGGAAAAATGAAACATTATAGTTTGCACCCTTGCTGTTTAAACTCTTGGTCTAAGCTGATATGAATAATAGCTGAATTAGTGGCTACTGTATACTCAGCTAAGGCATCTAAAAGTGCTGGGATTTTAGACTTTATGAATAATAACTGAATTTACATTTTAAGAAACAACTGTAATAACTGATTTAAGGAAGTAAAGTTATTTGCATCAAAGTAATATTTACATAAGCTGAAAAGGTTGAATGATACAGATAGTATGAGAAGAAATTTGGTTTAATATGTTCAATAAAAATTAGCATTTTATGAAAAATCTTTGCTTTAACTTTTGGCAAATTACAAATTATAATTATATAGTCTTATGCAAGCCTCAGTTTATTTAAGAGAAAGACAGTGCTTCTGAAGATGTGTCCCTGACAGCTGTAACCAGGCTTTTCTCATGTGAGAAATCATGCATGGAAGGTTTGGAAGTAACAGCCATCAGAGCCAACACTCCCATCTTTGGAAGAATACATTTTTCTACATAAAAGCAAGGACTGTCAGAGTGTCATGGAAGAGCAAATAGTTCCACATGCTGTAGAATAAAAGCTCCTGTGGATTTTAATTATGCAATGTACTAATTGAGCATGCACAATGAGAGAAGACTCTTTGCCCAGCTAACTTATTAACACATCCCATGCCAGAGGATATTTTTACTAGTTACATGTATAATGGCATTACATAGCAGAGAAAAATCATAATGGATACCATTCCAAGTGATCTGATCTTAATTTGTCAATATGAAAACACATTTGGTTCTGCGGGTCTTAACTAGTTTCACAATTATTTCACAGTCACCAGTTCTCAACCAAAAGACAGTATTTCTGACTTCAGGGTGATGTTTCATATATATCAAATGTTTGGCCCTTTATATATTTTTTCTCTAACATATTTTCTCACTTGGATTTACAAAGCACATCATTAGTATTAAATGTCAGAGGTGAGCTCACAAACATTACTTGATGTCTAAAGCTTGCAATGTTTGTAGCTTTAAATATGGGCATAAATAAAAGTGTTAGCACAGAAGCTGGCCAAAGTGCCAGTATGTTTAACAAAATAGTATGGGAGAAATTATATAGGAAGGAAAGAGAAAGATTAGAGGAAGAACAGAACATTATCTTTGTGTTTCTTTAAAGATCACTTCAGGACTAACAAAGTGACAGGGCAGATAGGGGAAAGCCTATCTGCCTGACTTATAATATGAAAATAAACCAACATAGCTTTTGCCTTACAATGTGGGAAATATTTTACTGGTGATATTTAAATTAAAGAGTAAAAGAGTGATATTTAAATTGAAATTTGAAAGATTCATGAGAGATTTACATTTTCAGCCTTATAAATAGCTCAGCTCCATGCTGTCTGAAAACAGGCATAAAAAAAGGTTTTAAATTGCTTCATACTCAAAAATTTTAAGATCAATGTCTACAAATGTACGCCTTATGTATAACTCTGTCATTTGGAGAAGCAGAATAAAACACATCAATAATATATAGTAAATTGTTTTAAATTCAGGCTCTTAAGTTTTACATGCCAATTTGTCATTTAAAATTCTGTACCAATTTTAAGACTGGAAAGAAAGTGAATTAAAACTAGTTAGTGGTTGCCAAAGGGGAGGGGAAGGGAGTGGGGTGGTTGGGGAGCTTGGGGCTAATAGATACAAACTATTGCCTTTGGAATGGATTAGCAATGAGATCCTGCTGTGTAGCACTGGGAACTATGTCTAGTCACTTATGAGGGAGCATGATAATGTGCAAAAATAGAATGTGTAAATGTATGTGTAACTGGGTCACCATGCTGTACAGTAGGAAAAAAAATTGTATTGAGGAAATAACTGTTTAAAAAAAACTAGTTATTATTCACATGCTTCCTGTGAATGCCTAGCATACAAAGTATCTTGTATTCATCAGCCATGAGGTAAAAATAAAGTGACACCCTAGGAGAATAAAAATTACAGGATGTTTCTAAACATTAACATGGTAAACATGGAGTAAACATATATATTAGCACTTGATGATTTTTGATAAAACACATCATTGGTAAACAAAATGACTTCCATAGGTTGTTTGCAAGATGTCCACATAAGGGATACGTATTTCACAGTAAAAGAAAATAACAGAGTCAGAAAGCTAAGTCACTACAGGCTAAAAAGATCAATACTAACTCACTGAATTTAAAATTATTTTATTCCTTTTGTGATGAAAAGTTAAAACCAAATATTTTATTGGTTACTGCTAATGTTGTAAAAATTAGGCTCACCTAATACTTCAAGTTATATCTGACAATTTCACATGACACACTGACAGAAATTTCTTTAAAATATGATACAATGGTACACAAAGTTAAGATTAGTAAATAAAGACGACAAGGTCAAAGATAAACCTTTGATTTGAAAAGACAAAATTTTAATCCATACACCATTTGTAGATGAGACACGCAAATCTCTCTAAACTGGAAGCAATGCTAGGCTGAGAACAGCAGATGGCACTGTTACCCAGGATGTAATCATGGGCTAAGAAACAACATGAGTTTCGTGAAAGGAATCTTACTCATGAAAATCTCATCTCCAAATGACTCGTTTGAAAATTAATAATTTATGAATTTCCCCAAAGTTGAAAGGCATTCTTACGTTACAAAGAGTTTGGGTTGGTTGGCTTCATAGTTATTGAGTTACTTATGCTACTTTTCTCTCCTGGGGCGGAGTGGGTGGAGACTTATATACTAATAGTATTGCTATAGATACATAAATAATACAAGAAAAGATCTTATTCTCAGTTTAAATTGACTCAAATTCTAGTCAAAAGTGAAAATATATGTGAAATTTCCTTTATGGTATATATAATACAGACACTGAAAACAAAACAAAACTTTTGAAATGTAAAGCATTTTCAACTGCTTTACAAGAATGAAAAAAAAAAAACCAAGAAAACAATAACAACTGGCTATTCAATAAATAAGTAAATAAAGATGGCTATTTTACAAAATTTTTAAACAAATAAAACATTCTATAAAGCTAAAACAACTTCCACCAACACAAGTTTTAATGAAATGCAGCCACTGCTTTCTCCTCAAAACACAATATTATAAACAAGTTTCTTTCATAAACCATATATTAAAATTCATCCAATCCCAACATTTTAAGGGCACCAATTTCTAGAGTCGATATTCACAAATAACGTGAACAGAGAAAACTTAAGCAGAATGTGGCTTGTCTACCAGTCTTCTGGAAGCTTATGATACAGAACCAAGTTATATATGCCAATGAGGCTCATGGAGTGTTCTGACAACAACCCCCCCTTGGATGGAGTCCAAGACAGACTCCTCTTACAAAAAAAATGCTTTCCATATAAAATTAAGTAATAGGAATAACTTTAATGTGAATGACCAGTGAAGAATTTCTGATAAACATTTTAATAAATGCAAGTGAACTGAGCATCAGCTATATTTTATGGAAAACAAAATCAACACTGAAAACCCACGCAAATTCTACCTCATTTAGTTCCTCTCACCTCAAATACTCTTACCTTTTCTGAATCCTTGCCACCTGTGAGAAAAGGAGCCTTCTCCATAATTCATTTGGCTCTCAGCATATGTTACCTTGCACTGATAGTAATCTCTTGATGAGTGAAAGATTCATTTCCCCTGCTAGAGGGGACTTACCCCTTTGTGTCAACTCCAGGAGTTAGTATAGTGTGCTCTATTATTTAGTAAGCAGTCAATAAACATTTGCTGAAAACTTAAAAATTAAAGGTCACTAAAGTAACCATTAAAAAAAAATCACGGGGGGGGGGATGTCAAATTATAGGAAGTTTTTTGTAACTTAAGAAATCAAATGCCCTTAAGTGGTTAGTTTTAATAGGTCCAGATTCAGACTATATGGATTAAACTCTGTCTCTGCCACTTATTAGCTTTGTGACCTTGGGCCAGTGGATTGTGAAGGTTTCAGTTTTCTCCTCTGTGGCTCGGGGAAACAGCTGAAACATCATAGGATGGTTGAGAGGTTGACTCCCTCTTTTTTCCTCCCTTTCTCACTCCTTGCCTACTTCCAAATATTTGAGTGCATTCAGGAATTGTCTACATACGAGGGTTTAGAGACATACATGAATTTCTTCCTTCATGGAGCTTACCGTTTCAATGGAATAGATGAATAATAAACGTGTAAATAAACAATATAAAATCAAGGAAAATACAGCAGGGTAGAGGGCTACAAAGGAGAAATGGGGGCTATCTCAGATGGGGTAACCAGGAAAGCACTTCTTAACTTGGTGATTATAGCAGAGAGAAGAATCATATGAAGGAGCAAGTCATGGAAATCTGGGAGTTCTGTTATGCTGATCATTGTGTTCAGCACAAGGCTAAGGGAGCATAAAAAGCCATTCTGAGAGCCATTATTAGTAATAGTACTACAGCGCTGATTTAGCAGTCATACTAAAGACATGGAAATTGGCTATAAAGCTCTCATTTCTGCCATATGTTCTAAGCTGGCAATCTCTCTTTTATTTTTTATTTTTATTTTTTTTGAGTGCAGCGAGGCAATTAACTACCTTTAACTCACACCTCTTGTGGTATCACCTGTGTAGTGGCAAGATTGTGGGAAGAATGGGAAGAGGGGCCAGGCCTGGGCACATCTCTGAGAAGGCACAAAAGGCCCAGCTGAAGCTTATCACCCAGCAAAACACTGGAGAGCCCCTGACTCAAAGAGTGCCGCAGGGTGAGCCGAGTAGTGCTTGCTGACACACGGCCTCCCAGGCTCCAGTGACTCAAGAGATGGGAGGTCCTGTCACTTCCTAATGGATGTCTAGTAATCCACACTCCCTAAAATGGCAGTTGTGTGGTAGAAATCATGTTTTTAAGCAAACGTATATTAGTGCAGTGTTTGTAAGTCTGCAGACACTTGTTTTGATCATCAGTATCTGGAAGGCCTTTCCAGTGAGGAGGGTCATAGAGGCTAATTTTTCATTTAAATGGTTGTTAAAAAGGCCAGATGAGCTGTTATGGTTGCAGAAGTAGTAATCGCAGCAGTAAAAGAAGCTTACATTTATGGCACTGAGTGCTAAGTGCTTCACATGGATTACCTCGTTTAACTTAACCATCTCTCTTATGATCCATGAGAGATAGTACTATTTTTATTCTCACTGTTCACATGAGAAATGGAGGCTTAAGTAACTTGGCCAAGGTCATAAGGCTAGAAGTGGGATCCAAATCCTGAACCGTGATCCAGACATTATTTCTAGCCATACAAATTCTTTACCTACACTTGCTAAGCAATACATTATTTTTTTCTCCTTCTCATCCTCTCACTAGAATAATAAATGTTCTTGGTATTGTTCTTATTCTGCATTTTAATGCTTATTCATTCAGTACAATACAATGTAGCTTTATTTGTAGAGGAGAGGCCATATATATTGTCTTCGTCTTCTGGCATTATCTTAAGCTAGATTACAGACATTTTTCATACATTTTTCCATTTTTCAGAATCTTTCATACTCAAATATGTTTTTAAAGAATTATATATATCACCTTCTGAGAATCTTTATTAATGGATAAAGAAAATAAAGTTTTAAGAAAACATACCATTTTTTCATTTAAGCCTAAAGACACCTGGGTAGTAAATTACCCCTTTAGAGCTGTTCTGAATTTATTGTGCAACAATTATTGTTTCAAAAAACTAGAAAGGTTTCTGAGAATTTGGCTAAACCAAAAACCACTATGCAGATCAACTATATAGACTAATGCCTTATGCGTGTTTCAAATGTAATAAACATGGGTGATCAAATCAGGTTTGTGATTTAGTAGTGGTTAAGGAATAATAACTCCAACAAGGCTAAAGCTACTGGAAGTTTTCTTATTTCAACAGGATAGAAGAAAAGAATATAATTTGAGGTATACCAGATTAACAGAGCAGAATACAGGCTCTAAAGTTGCTATTTGTTGTTCATTTTAATTCTAGAATTCTTACTGACTCTAATTAAAATTCTGTAGATGGAAGAGTTGTATGTTTCTAAGGAACTTGCAGTGAATGCTGTCTGCCAGCCATCTCCAAACACCCCATAACCACACACAACTCGCCTGTCAGGAGAGCTAATGCAGACATCGCAGGGCACACCACATTTGTCACTGTGGCTAATATCAGAGATACGCAGCTCTTTTTTCTTAGCACACAAAAGCAAGATATGTAATTCAATGCTCAATTTACCCTTGTCTCGCAGGAGATTTTTCCCCGCTAATTGATAGAAATTAAGCCATTAATCAAGCCACTAGCCATCATTCAAACCAGAGAAGATGAATACAAACTTTCATCATAACCACCTTCTCCATTTTAGTGTTCATTAGCATTAATTTTTAATGCAATTATGCTATTCTTTTACGCTGAGCTCATAAATTACTGCTCTTTTGTTGCTGGCTGGCCTTGTAAAATCCAAACTAATGCTTTGTGCTCTGATCTTAAAGGCAATTACTAGATTCTTCTATCTTTTATATCTTTGCATCCCAAATAACATACATATATATATACATATATATATATATACACATATGACACCCATGACTATGTCTATTTGTTTTTTCAATGCCTCTATATAAAAATCTCTGTGAACATATAAATGTAGTAAAATGTACCTAAAGTGTAAACACACACACACACACACACACTACATTACAAAATATTCATGTTAATGTAGAAATAAGATCCCACAATCATACTGTATTATTTTGGGTTCAATATAAAGATTTTGTTGCAGTTTCTCATAATTAAAATGTAATTCATCACTGTATTAAAGTTATAATTTTTATAACAAATTAGAGAATAGGAATATTAATAGTGACTATTATATACATGTATAAGGGTCAAAAAACTACTAAAAACAGAAAGAATAACTAGGAAATATCTAAATCCCTGAGTTCTTTATCTAGGGTTATTGTTTTATGTTTAAAGCTGTATTTAAAAAAACTTGTATTGAAATCTGAACATTAATAAGATGAAAATGAAGAGTAATGGAAAATCAGAACTATTTACTTATCCCAAAGCTTGTTTATGACCACATATAATAACTCCATAGTCTTGTATTTTGTGAAGTGAACACATCTGTTTATTAGAGGATGAGAGTAAAATGAAAAGACAAATTTTCCATACAAAAATACTGGACCCAGAGACAGTGTATCCACTCAGTCCTGAATCCCAGAGAGAGTGGAAAGATGTAGTCTCTTTATAATCCCCAAAAAGCTTGCAGTTATTCTCACTCCCAGGTGCAGAGGAGATTAAAAACAAATCTGCACCTCTCTTCTTTGTATCTGCCTTTGTTTGCAAGTTGTTACATTCAGGCTGCTCATTAGCTAGAGGAAGGTACATATGTGGCATTAAGATTAATAAAACTTATTGGGAAAATGTCAGCAACACCAGAGTTGGTGTCAGACTAGTCAACTTTTGGAGTTGCACAGCTGCCGCCTACCCTAACATCACAGCGTTGGTGAGGAGTAGAGAGTATATACCTGTCTTCAAATTATTAACTTCTGGAGATAGAGGAAAGGTGATCAGCTTGATTTTATCCTGTGGTTCCTCTCTTTTATTAGATTTCATATTTACCAGAAAGTTTAACATGGATTAGAAGCAACAAGGCTTAATTCTTCAAGGACTCAATTCTCTGAACCAGGGGACTTGTTATGCCAGGACAAGAGGACAGCCTAAAGTCGTCTTTTGTGGTCCCTTCTTTTATGATGTCAGAAGCAAATGGGTATCTAACATATCTGAACATTAAAGCTGTCAATATACAGATGTGGATTCTTCTTCTTTTTAAGTCTTTTTTAGGGCCACATCCTCAGCATATGGAAGTTCTCAGGCTAGGGGTCGAATCGGAGCTGCAGGTGCCGACTACATCACAGCCACAGCAATGCCAGATCCCAGCCACATCTGTGACCTACGCCACAGCTCATGGCAACATAGGATCCTTAACCCACTGAGCAAGGCCAGGGATTGAATCTGTGTTTTCATGGATCCTAGTTGGGTTTGTGACCGCTGAGCCATGATGGGAACTCCCAAAGTTGTATATTGTAATACCTCTTCTTATAAGCATTTTCTGTTTAGGCTCCTAACCTTAGAGAAAATAGTCCATGGCTCCCCATACTTTAATTTCCCTGAACACAGTAACAGAAATGCTAGGGTTCAGAAACAGGAATTGAAATTAATTCAGCCAGCATGTATTTAGCGCCTATACCTTCAGGTGCTAGACTGGTGCAGGAGATTTCTGGTTGAAGATGACATAATTTTTTACCTTTTCAGAGTCCATGGGCAAAGTCAAACTTTTGTTCAGAAGTTTTATTGACAAGTAATTATGAGCTGACTGTACAGTGAGTAGGTACAGGGATTTGTTGTGTTTACAAAGTGCTTTTGCATTATTATTTCATTTCACACATAATTTTTGGTCATAAATAATACCCCCATTTTTCAAATCAGATATTTGATACACTCAAAGTTCAAGAGATACTGTAAGAGGCAGAGTTGGGATATGAAGCCAAGTCTTTGTAGTTCAAATTCTGTATGTTTCCCGGAGTTCCCGTCGTGGCGCAGTGGTTAACGAATCTGACTAGGAACCATGAGGTTGTGGATTCAGTCCCTGCCCTTACTTATTGGGTTAATGGTCCGGCGTTGCCGTGAGCTGTGGTGTAGGTTGCAGACGCGGCTTGGATCCCACATTGCTGTGGCTCTGGTATAGGCTGGCGGCTACAGCTCTGATTCGACCCCTAGCCTGGGAACCTCCATGTGCCACGGGAGCGGCCCAAGAAATAGCAAAAAGACAAAAAGACAAAAAAAATAAAATAAAATCTGTATGTTTCCCATTGTACCAGGTGGCTCCTTAGCTTTTGGTATCTCTGATAACTTTACATGATGAATAGTTATGATTGTTTATGCTTATTTCATATATTTATCAAATACATATACAATTTTGATCTTTTAGAGAGGGGATAGGGAAAATGGTATTGGATGGTAAAAAATATAAATTTCTTAAAATCAGAATATTTTGCTATACTATTAATAAAGTGCAGTATATAAAATCATAAGGTTTAAAGAAACTAGTGAATACTACAAATTGATTATTTAAAAATTATTGAGGTATAATTTACATATAATAATTACTCAAAGCATACAATTCAGTGAGTTTTGACAAATGTATACACCTGTGTAACCAATACCAAAATCAAGATATAGAATATTTCCATCACCACCAAAAATTTCTTTGTGCCTCTCTGTGGTCAATTTCTATCTGTACCCTGACCCCAGACAATTACAGATCTGCTTTCTGCTGTTATGGTAGTCTCCACTTTCTAGAATTTTTCATATAAATGGTATATTCTTTTTTGTCTGATGTCTCTCATTCTGCATATTCCTGTGATAGCTGCACATTGTTGGGTATATCTTTTTTTTTATTACTGGTAGAATTCTATTCTCTTATTAATTAATTCATATACAATTCTACAAAAGAATATAGAATTCTATATATGAATACATCCATAATTTGTCTATTCACCCATTTTTTTTCCTTTTTTCTTTTTAGGGCCACACTTGTGGCATATGGAAGTTCCCAGGCTAGGGGTTGAATCAGAGCTGCAGCTGCTGGCCTATGCCACAGCCATACAACAACGGATCCATGCCGCATCTACAGCCTAAACCGCTGCTTGTGACAACCCCAGATTCTTAACCCACTGAGCAGGCCAGGGATCGAACCCACATCCTTGTGGATACTATGTCAGTTTTGTTATTAACCCGTTGAGCCAGAATGGGAACTCCAGTTTCTGGCTTTTAAGAATAAAGTTGCAGGAGTTCCTGTCATGGCTCAGTGGTTAACGAATCTGACTAGGAACCATGAGGTTGTGGGTTTGATCCCTGGCCTTGCTCAGTGGGTTGAGGATCTGGTGTTGCCATGAGCTGTGGTGTAGGCCGCAGATGCGGCTTGGATACCGCATTGCTGTGGCTCTGGCATAGGCCGCTGGCTAGAGCTCCGATTAGACCCCTAGCCTGGGAACCTCCATATGCCGTGAAAAGACCAAAAAAAAAAAAAAAGAAAGAAAAAAAGGAAAAAGTTGCTATAACATTTATGTACACCTCTCTTAGGTAAATATGCAATATTGGAAATGGTTAGAATATATGGTAGGTTTGGATTGCTCTGATGGCTAATGATATTGAGCAGTATTAATGTACTTGTGTGTTTACATTTTTTGCTCTTTATTTTTCTGCCTTAAGAATTCTTTATACTGAATATACATCTTTTGTCAACATGCCAATATTCTCTACCATTCTTTGACTTGTGTTTTTGTTCCATTTACGTATATGTCTTACAGTAATCCACAGTCTTGATTACTGTAATGTCATAGTTAAGTCTTAAAATCAGGGAGTGTAAGTCATCTAACCTTAGTTCTTTTTAAAAATTGCTCTGATTATTCTATGCTAAATGAATTTTATAGAAAATTGATTCTTGGTAGAAACTTTACTCCTAACACTTTATGTTGAATTTTAGGATACAAAGTATAATTTATAATGAAATTCACTTTCAGGGATAAGTTGAAATTCAAATGATTAATAAAATTAAACACTTTCCAAATATGAGTTTGTTAGGTACAATACTTAAAACAAGAAAACTACTGCCAATTACTTAAATCAACTTTAAAAATAGTTTTTGGGGAGTTCCTGTCGTGACTCAGTGGTCAATGAATCCAACTAGGAACCATGAGGTTGCGGGTTCCTCACTCAGTGGGTTAAGGATCCCGCGTTGCTGTGAGCTGTGGTGTAGGTAGCAGACTCAGCTCTGATCCCACATTGCTGTGCCTGTGGCATAGGCTGGCAGCTACAGCTCCTATTAGACCCCTAGGCTGGGAACCTCCATATGCCATGGGTGTGGCCCTAGAAAAGACAAAAAAAAAATCATAGTTTTTTGGGAAATAATCAAGTTATAAAAACTTTATCACAAATAAATACTGCTATTGTCAATTTTTATTTCTTAATGATTTTAGAGTCAAAACTTGAGCCACAGTCATACTATTTTGTAAAGAAGTTGCCACATAACACAATGGTGGCTTAAATGGCTAAAACAATACTGAGGGCAAGATTTTTTTGGGGGGGTGTCAATAAATGTAGTCTGGAAAATGTATTCAGGAGTTAACAATAAAAGGAAAATCACAAGGGAGAGACAAAGAAGGTCAGAGGAAGAGAAGAGGCAATTTTTCAGGGCGTGTAAAGAACCAAGGATGAGTGCATATGTTTAAGAGTCTGAACTCCTTGGAGAAACTCCAACTGTTCAAGGAACAGAACAGGGACATGTAGATCCCAAAGCATCATTTAAGAAGCAACATACATACACATATCTTAAACTAACCTCTGAGGTCTGTAATTATAATCTCCTCTCTGTTTGGCCCATCACTTTGCCAAGACTTTGTCTTCATTATAGCTTTTTTTTCCTTTCAAAGAAATACAGGTAATATTCTTGGTTTCTAATCAAGAAAAGCCTTAAGTGCCACATTATCTATATTATTAAAGTAGGGTGAGCTCTGTTTATTTCTATATGTTAAAAAACAGTTGGTTAAGATGTGTCAAGAAATACGTATGATTCTTACTTGGTTTAATTTATTGCTGCTAACTTTGGACAAGATAAAAACCTCCTCAACAATGTTATGCAAATTATATGACAGTAAGAGCTATGAACTATATGCATAGCTGTACAATGCTTTCAATGAAAGTATTCTGGTGAGATAACCTAATGATTTGATTTTTGAAATTCTACTTTAAGAAAAAGAGTATAGCAAATATTTAAGTTGGAAATCTCATTACAATAATGATCATACCCTTTATAAAAATGTAAAAAAGTTTCCATAACTTTAACCTGTTTCCATTACATTATGATATCAACAAAGCAAACCATACCCAATTCCCATATTTTTTACATTACATATACAACCACTCAGATATGATAAGGAGCAAAGTATAAGTAAAGAAATAAAGGAGTTGGTAGATGCATATTGCTATATTTAGAATGGATAAGCAGTGAGGTCTTACTGTATAGCACAGGGAACTCTATCCAATCTCTTGTGATAGAACATGATGGAAGATAATACAAGAAAAAGAATGTGTGTGTATATACATATATATACATATACACACATATACGTGTGTGTGTTTGTGTGTGCATGTGTATGACTGGATCACTTTGCTGTACAGCAGAAATTGACACACTGTAAATCAACTATACTTTAATAAAAATATTTTAAAGAAAAGAAATAAAGGCAATGACAACTGGAAAATGAAATACATACTTTAGCACATTCCCTCCATGACTTTGAGGGAAATCAGCTATAGGAACAAGCAATAGTAATATGAACCATCCATTTGCTTCTAACAGTGTATTTTCATGATAAACACAATGCTTTAAGTTATAAAGTTGTAAAATAACAGGCATGTCCACCTCTATTTACAGGTGAAGTAAGTGACTATGAAAATTAGTGCTCTAAGTTCTAGCTTCACAACTAACTATATTATCTCAGTTAAGTAGTCCCCTTAAATTTCCATCTTCTCTTCTGAGTTAAGATACGGTATCTACTAAAGTGCAAATAAGACCTCTGGTCAGAAGAAGCACCTTAGCAGAGATGAATTTATTATTCCATAGAAGAGCACAGGACCTTACAGGACTGATAAATTCAGAGGAAGGAGAAATCCAAGAGATGAGGAATTTAGGGAAAGATCAGGGTTATGTGGAGGCTAAACCCTGAGAATATGATAGGACAAGGTGTTCTGAAGATGTGAGTAAAGGAACAGGCCAAGAAAGGAAAGTGAGATGGTGACAGAATGTTTACACTAGTTTGGAGTATCACATTCAGATCTGCCAATCACAGCCCAGTGTGGGAGGACAATAGCTCTGGGCATAGTCTCTTACCATGGGAACATAATTTCTGAACAATCTGTTCTTTACATATTTTAATTCTTTTTTTTGGCTTCCCCGTGGCATATGGAGTTCATGGGCCAGGGATCAGATTCCAGCAGCAGTTGTGACCTAAGCAATAACTGTGGCAATGCTGGATCCTTAACCCACTGTGCTGAGCTGGGGATTGAATTTGTGTCCCAGTGCTCCCAGGCGCCATGGATTCTGTTGTATCACAGCAGGAACTCCCACACATTTTTTTTCTTTTTTAAATTATTTATTTATTTTTACTTTCCCAATATGTTATTATTTTTTTTCTACTGTACAGCATGGTGACCCAGTTACACATACATGTATACATTCTTTTTTCCTACATTATCATGTTCCATCATAAGTGACTAGACATAGTTCCCAGTGCTACACAGCAGGATCTCATTGCTTATCCAGTCCAAAGGCAATAGCCTGCACCTATTAACCCCAAGCTCCCAATCCATCCCACTCCCTTCCCCTCCCCCTTGGCAACCACAAGTCTATTCTCCAAGTCCATGATTTTCTTTTCTGTGGAAAGGTTCATTTGTACCATATATTAGATTCCAGATATAAGTGATATCATATGGTATTTGTTGTTCTCTTTCTAATTACTTCACTTAGTATGAGAGTCTCTAGTTCCGCCCATGTTGCTGCAAATGGCATTATTTTGTTCTTTTTATGGATGAGTAGTATTCCATTGTATATATACACACCACATCTTCTTAATCCAATCATCTGTTGATGGACATCTGGGTTGTTTCCATGTCTTGATTATTGCGAATAGTGCTGTAATGAACATGCAGGTGCATGCGCCTTTTTTAATTCTCAAGGATCCACATCAACTACCAATATATGATTGGTATTCTAAGATCTGTGATCTTTGGGAATAGGGAGATGGCAGTGCTAGCAGCAAGGATTCAGCAGTATCTCAAGATCTGAGATCTGAGCAGAAAAATCTATAATGGGTCCATATAAGTGGGGAAATTTATAGACCTCTTAAGATGTATTTGCCAGTTTGTAACTGAAACAACTATGGAGCATTGGTGATGTTAGATATAAGTAAATTTTATTATTTATTTATTTATTTATTTATTTATTTATTTATTTATTTATTTATTTTGCTTTTTAGGGCCGCACCCACTGCATATGGAAATTCCCAGGCTAGGGGTCAAATCAGAGCTACAGCTGCTGGCCTACACCACAGCCACAGCACACAGCAACGCGGGATCCGAGCCATGTCTGCAACCTATACCACAGCTCATGGCAACACCGGACTCTTAACCCACTGAGCAATCCAGGGATCGAATCTGCATCCTCATGGATACTAGTTGGATTCAATTCTGCTGTGCCACAATGGAAACTCCAGTAAATTCTAAGTTAAAAAAAAAGTAGGAATAAAACTCCAACCTATGAAGACTAAGATTGATTAAAAACATAATTGTTACTTACATATACACACAACTACATACATGTGTAAACACTTCCAGGCCTACCTGAACTCATCTAATAGTCACAAAACCAATATAACATAATAATATCAGCACTAGAAATAAACCTTTGGAAATGAAACCGCTGCAAATCCACAATTAATTTAAAACACTTCAAGAAGAGTTTTTACAGGCTGACTCAGGGCTTGATCTGGGCAGTCAAATGGATATAGGAGGTAAATAATCCAGAAGCAATGAGACTGTGATTAGTCAGACAATAAAACAAGTCCCCGGAAGCAATTACTCTCCAACTTGTCAGAAAACCATTTGACCAAAATAATCAGAAAATGGATTTAAAAGATAAATTTCAATGTCTCCCTGCTGTCTTTCTAAAAACCTTGTTTAGTAAACATATTCATAAAGCCAATTACTACCTCAAACAATAATTACCCACTGTAAAAAGTCTTTGTTCAGAAGTGATGACTGAAGGAAGGTTCCTTCTAAACAGAACACATTTACTTGTTCCTTCATGGGCTTATTGAGAGGGAGAAGATATTTATTTCTCTGTGTCTGTCCAGTGAGAGATAATATAAAGCCATAAGCTCTAGGAAAGCCAGATCCGGTCCCAAAGGTTATCGACCATCCTGAAACTTTGCTGTAAAGTAGCAATGGGCCAAACAGCGTGAATTAGAGAACCAAACATTATGTTCCAAAGTCGAACAGGAATAGTGCTTGGGTCATACTGAGCATTCACAAAGACTTGAGTAGGTATTTGCTGAGTGATGAGCTGAACACAAACAGGCTACTGTTGCTAAAGAATGTGTCATTCCTTTATTAGCGAGGGAAGCTCCTTAGAGACTCTCTCTTTCAATTTTTTTTTTTTGAAAATGGCAGACACTAATTTATTGTTCTCAAGAATCACTAGAAAGTACTTAAAAGGTACCTTTTTAAAAATTTTTCAAATTTTTTATGATTTTTATTTTTTCTATTATAGTTGATTTACAGTGTTGTATCAATTTCTACTGCACAGCAAAGTGACCCAGTTTTATATACATATATATATATACACATATACATATACTCTTTTTCTCATATTATCCTCCACCATGTTCCATCACAAGTGGCTAGAAATAGTTCCCTGTGCTACACAGCAGGATCTCACTGCTTATCCACTCCAAATACAAGAGTTTGCATCTATTAACCCCAAACTTCTAGTTCATCCCAACTCCCTACCCAACACCCAGAAAAGCTACCTTTTTATTGTCCTTGAAACTACTAAATAATGACCTTTGTAGGAGCAGGATTCTATTTCTATTTCTTTTCTGACCCTTCATTCAACAGAGGTGATGACTTCCTTATTGAAATTTTTTTCATTTGGCTTCTATGACACCTTATACTCCTGGTTTCCTTTCTCCTCACTGGTCACAATTCTCCATTTTTCTATATAGTCCTGTCTAAATGTTAGGGTACCTCATTACTTAGATTGGTCCCTTCCTTTTCTCCATCTTTTTTCTCTCTCTAAGTGACCCTTAGCTTTAAGTACCATCTATATGCTCATGACCCTCAAATCTTTAGGTCTTGACATATTTACCAAACTCTGGACCTTGATTTTTCTTTCTCTCTTATTTCCTAAATTTAAACTATCACTTTTCAATGGCTTCCTATCTCATGTAGAATAAAATTCAAACTCCACACTCTTACTTACAAAATCCTACATAACCTGGATCCTGCTAAACTTCAACCAAATCTCTAATCCCTGCCCTAGCCAAGCTGGCCTTGTCTTGCATGGTTCCTAAGCATTCTAAACCTGTTTCTCCCTTAGGAGTTTTCTTTTTTTTTTTTTCTTTCTTTCTTTTCTTTTCTTTTTTTTTTTTGCTGCGCCCATGGTATTGGGAAGTTCCTGGGCCAGGGATTAAACCCATGCTACAGCAGTGTCTCAAACCATAGCAGTGACAATGCCAGATCCTTAACCCTCTGAGTCTCCAGGGAACTCCCTTAGGATCTTAATGGAAGGTGTTCCCTCTACTAGAATGATCTTTTCATGGCCAGTACCTTTTGGTTCAGATTTAGTTTAAACACCAGCTCCTCAAGGAGGCCTACCTAGAGCACTCAGTCTAAAGTAGCCAATGGTCATTCTCTAGCACATCAAGGGAGAAACCAGTTAATTGTGAGGCTGTTATAGGTATTTAGGTAAGAGATGATGACTACTCATATCAAGGGTAGCAGAGAAGATGGGGACATATTTTAAATAAAGAATAAACACAAATTTTATGGAAGAGTCAGGGAAAAAGAGAAATCAAATTGATTATCAAGTTTCTGGATCAAGTAACTTTGATAATCAGCAGTACTATTTACTAAGACAAAGAAGACTTGGGGGCTGGGATTAAGAGTTCATTTTGGGAGTTCCTGTTGTGGTGCAGCAGAAATGAAGCTGACTACAGTGATGAGGTTGCAGGTTTGATCCTGGCCTCGCTCAGTGGGTTAAGGATTCGGCGTTGCTGTGAGCTGTGGTGAAGGTTGAAGGCACGGCTCGGATCTGATGTTGCTGTGGCTGTGGTGTAGGCTAGCAGCTGTAGCTCCAATTCGACCCCTATCCTGGGAATCTCCGTATGCTGTGGGTAAGGCCCTAAAAAGCAAAAAACAAACAAATAAACAAACAAAAAACCAAAAGTCCCATTTTGGCCAAAAAAAAAAAAAAAAGAGTTCAATTTTAAAGATGATTACTTTGAGATGCTTGTACATTAAAAAAAAAAAAAAAAAAAAAGGTTTCCAAGTGTGGAGTTCAAAAGAGAAAGTCTAGGATGAAGATATATATTTGGAAGTAATAAGCATACACAAGGCACTTACTGCAATGGAAAATAATAAATTCACTCAAGAGAAAAATTGTAGAAATAGAAAATAAAAGAACAGAGTTCCAATGAATACCAACACTTGCAGATTCTGTAGAAGGACAGGATAGGGCTGATTATGGCTGGCAGGAAAATCAGATAAGTACTATGCTGTATTAAGTGAAAAAAGGGATGTTTCAAAAAGAACTGTGGTGAGTTTTGCTGAATGCTGCTGCAAGGCTGAATACGATGAGAAAAATTCTACTAGATTTGACAAATTAGACAGTATCAATGATAAAACAGTTTTAACAGAATGATGTGGTAAGTCACATTTGAGAAGAATGCTACTTAAATGAAAATTTCTGTTACTGAGATAATGGAAGATAGGATTCTCTAAATGTTACTTCTGCTGAACACAACAATTAATGATAGATAAAATATTTTTAGAAATTAAATTAAATGTATTGCTGAGATCACATGAAGTAAGGAATCTATAGAGACCAAAAAAATTTAGTCTTAGTCGTCCATAACTCACAGAGAAATTGAATCATTTGTGAAAAAAAAATTTATAAACCCTAAGCTCAGAAAGTTTTACAGAAAAATTCTACAATGGCTTCAAGGAAAAGATAATTTTGATATTACACAAACTGACTTTCTAACTTGTTTTATTAAGCTACTGCACACTTAATTTCAAAAATAGTCAAGAACAGTACAAAAAAGGAGAAGTTGTAGAAGTAAGTCATGAACACAGATGCAAAAAGGGTAACAGGGGAAAATACACACACATATTTGTACACAAATATATATACACAAGTAAATGTATAATTTAATATATAATTCAAGGAATGTAAAAAGAAGATAATGCATCAAAATCATGTTGGATTAATTCTAGAACCAAAGATTTGCTTCAGCATTAGAAGATATGTTAATGTAATTCTGGACATTGATTAAAGGGAAAAAAAAAACTAAACTAAAACGCTCAAGTCTTTGACAAAATGAAACATTTATTTATGATTAAAAATAAACTAGGAAAGGAAGGAAACATCTTTAACGCAAAAAGAGATGTACCTCTGCCCCAAACTAATTCAAAAAGGCAGTAAGGCAGATGTACTTAATGGTATAATGTTAAAAAACAGTATCTTGATGCCCACAGATAGGATAATGATGCTAGCTCTCACTGTTTCTACTAGGTATTGTCCCAGTCAGTGCAGTAACTTCTTTTTTTTTGCAGGAAATAACAAATGGAAAGGAAGAAACAAAAACGTCACTTAATAGATAATATCGCTGTCTACACAGAAAGCTCAAAAGTATCTGCAGATACTTTATTAGGTACAAAATCAACATTTAAGAGTCAACTGCATTTATGTACATAATTCATGAGCAGAAAATATAATTTAAATATATATATATATATAAATTTTGCTTTTTAGTTCCACACCTGTGGCATATGGAAATTCCCAGGCTAGGGGGTCAAATTGGAAAAAGAACTGCCGGCCTACCCTTCAGTCACAGCAACGTGGGATCTGAGCCTCGTCTGTGACCTACACCACAGCTTGTGGCAACACTGGATACTTAACCCACTGAGGGAGGCCAGGTATCAAACCTGCATCCTCATGGATACCAGTTAGCTTCATTACCTCTGAGCCACAATGGGAACTTCAGAAGTAGTCTACATATGTTGGGAAACCTGGTTGGTGAAGAAGCTGGCACTGCAGTTCAGTAAGGAAAAAGGAGTATGGAATAAATGATGTTGGGATAAACAGTTACTCATACAGAAAAAAAAAAAATCCCTATAGTATATCCCATGTACAAAAATCAATTCCAGGGAGTTCCTGTCGTGGCTCAGTAGAAAAGAATCCAACTAGTATCCATGAGGGTGCAGGTTTGATCCCTGGCCTTGCTCAGTGGGTTAAGGATCTGGTGTTGCCATGAGCTGTGGCATAGGTCCGATGTGAGGCTCAGATCCTGCGTTGCTGTGGTTGTGGCACAGGCCAGCAGCTGTAGCCTGATTTGACCCCTAGCCTGGGAACTTCCATATGCCACAGGTGAGGCCCTAAAAAAAAAAAAAAAAAAGGTAAAAAATTTAGAAGATAATGTGGAGAATATACTTATATGCCTACTACTTTGAATTAAGGAAGAATTTCTGAAACAGGATGTAAAAAAGTACAATACATAGAAGAAGGGACTGATAAGTTTGAATACATAAAAATTAAAATCTATTAAGAAAAGATATGTACAATACAGATTAACCAACCAAGAATTAGTAAATGATAAAACCAATAGAAAAATTAATTAAAAGCTTAAACAAGCATGTCAAAGATGAAGGAATACCAATGACTAATAAATGCATGAGAAGATATTCAACTCCATTAGTGATCCTGGAAATGCTCATTGAAACCAAGATCAGACGTCATTTTATTGTTTATTTATTTAGGCCGTACCTGCAGCAAAAGTAAGTTTCCGGGCCAGGGATTGAATCTGAGCTGCAGCTGTGACATACAGCACAACTGAGGCAACACTGGATTCTTAACCCACTGCACAGGCCTGGGATCAAACCTGTGCCACTGCAGAGACAATGTTGGATCCTTAACCCACTGTACCACAGCAGGAACTTCCCAGATGCCATATTATAGTCATAACATTGTGAAAATAAAACCACTCCTGGCAATCATGAAAAAGTCTAGAAATATCAAGTATGGCCAGGGTGTAAAGCAACCAGAAACGTTTTACAATTCTTGTGTGATTAAAGACTGTCACCAATAACTTTGCAAACAATTTGGCACCATCCAGTAGAGCTGAAGACATGTCTACCTTTTATCTTAGCAGTTCTACTCCTAGGCATATATATCCTAGAGATTCCTGCACACGTGCCCTAGGAGAGAGGTACCAGAGCATTTACATCAGTAATACTGTAATAGTAAAAAATCTGAAACAACCCAAATACCCATTAATAGGAGAATTAATAAATTTTGGTATAGTCAGAAAATAGAATAGTTTATAACAGTGAAAATGAATAAACAATAATATAATTACTGCTATGGATGTATATCATAATGCTGAACAGGAACAGAAAGCAAGTCTTAGAAAATCACACTATTTTTTATTTTAAAAAGTTAAAAAGCATCTGAAACTAAATGTTACATTATTGGGAATACACATAAATGTGGTGAAACCATACAGAGAAGCAGGAGAAAAATGAGCACAAAACTCAGGCTAGATAAGATTGGAGAATACTGAAGAGGTTTTCATTGTTTTGTATCTCAAGTTGTGAGATGTACGCAGGTGTCTGCATTATTGTTAGTTTTATACCTTTTATATGCACTAATAAACAGGTTTTTGAATGTATTTCATCATTTAAAAAAAGTAGTTTAAAAGTCAATGAGATTAACAAATGTGGATGGGACAATTAGACATCCACATACAAAAGAATGAAGTTAAACTCTTTCCTCATACCCTACGTAAAAACAAACTTCAAATGAATCACAGAGCTAAATGTTAAACCTGAAACTAAAAATCTTATGGAAAATACAGTAGCAAGTCTTTGACACCTTGGGGTAGTCAAAGTCTTTTTAGATGTGACACCAGAGTATAAATGACATAAGGTAAAGTAGATAAATTGTCCTCCATCAAAAGGAAAAATTTTTGTGCTTCAAAGTATTCCATTAAGAAAGTGAAAAGACAACCAAGAAAATAGGAGAAAATAACTGTAAATCGTATTTCTGGCATGGGTCAAATATCCAGACTATAAAAGAAGATCTCTTACACTAAAGAATAAGAGGACAAATAACACAACTGAAAAGTAAAAGACATTTTTCCAAAAAAAAAAAAAAAGATATACTGATGGCCAATAAGTCCAAGAAAAGATGCTCAACACAATTAGCCATTAAGGTAATGAAAATGAAAACCATGAAATATTACTTCATATCCTCTAGGATGGCTATTATAAAAGACACAGACAATAGCAAGTTTTAATAAGGCTATGGAGAACTTGGAACACTCATACACTGCTGGTGGGAATATAAAATGGTGCAGCCACATTGGACAACAGTCAGGCAGTTCCTACCAGGAATAAACAGAGTTACCACATGATCCAGTAGTTCTACTGGTAGGTATATACCCAGGAGAAATGAAAACCTCCCTATAAATACTTATACCTGTACAAATACTAGATGGATGTTCATACCGGCCTCATTCATAATAAGTAAAAAGAGAAACAACTCAAATTATCATCAAAAGAGGAGTGGATAAATGAAATGTGATAGATTCTTACAATGGAATAGTTTCAGTCCTAAAAAGGAATGAAAGACTTGAAAACTACATGCTGTAATATGGATGAACTTTGAAAACATTAAGCTAAGTGCAAGAAGCCAGTCACAAAACATCATATATTGATTTCATTTACATGAAATGTCCAGAATAGGCAAATCAGGTAGGTAAAAAGTGGACTAGTGGTTGCCTACAACTTGGGGGAGGGAATGGAATAGAATGAGAAGTAACTGCTAACTAGTATAGGGTTTCTTTTTGAGGCAATAAATGTTCTAAAATTGATTAGGAGATGGCTGCACAACTCTTTACATATGAATTTCATGGTAAATGAATTATATTTCAATAAAGTTGGTATACTTTTTAAACAGTGAATTAGCGTAAAGTATTGGAAACCATGTATGTACAAAGAAGCTGGCTGTGAAGGGAAATAGAGAAATAGGATGATTGTGGGTTCAAGAAAGGTTACTTTAAAATGGAAGATCCAGAGTTACCATTGTGATGAAGTGGGTTAAGGAACCAGCTTGTCTCTGTGGAGTTACCGGTTTGAACCCCCAGCCCCATGCAGTGGGTTAAGGATCTGGTGTTGCCACAGCTGTGGAGTAAGTTGCAGATGTGGCTTGGATTTGATCCCTGGCCCAGGAACTTCCATATGCCTTGGGTGTGGCCAAAAAAGGAAAAAAAAAAAAAAAAAAAAAAGAATGGGAGATGCTAGAGCATGCTTTCCTATTACTAAATGATAGAGAAGACAGGGAGAGACCAATGGTCCTGGCAGGAGAAGTGACCATCAAGGGAGTAAAGTACTTGATACAAAAAGCAAGGGGAACCCGTTAACAGCATCAAAAGAAATGATAATACCCCTAATATAAGAGTGAGGTAGAAAAGGATGGGGACCGGTCCTAGTTGGTTTATAGATCATCAGGTGGCAAGATAGGGAAGTTCCTGTCTGATGGATTCTATTTTGTCAACAAAGGATGGGGTAGATCAGCAGCTGAGCAGAGCAAAGGGAAGAGGGTATTGCAGGTTTGAAGAGAAAGAAGATAGTTGACTTGTGACAGGAGGCTGCTGGAGAAACACGATGGGATGAATGTGCAGTTTGAGATGTCTACTTGAGGTTTGTGATGAAGAAAATAAAAGAGAAACCAGCAGTTACTAAATGGCAGAGCTAGGGTTTTAGTTAAATCTCTCTGACTCTAAGGCCATGTTTTATCTACTATAGCACACTGCTGGGAAAGTGTCAATGTCGTATTAAAAATTCAATACTGAATCTTAACTCATGGAATAATCAGAATCATTTTCCCATCAGTACTTATTAAAGAATCTGAGTTACTTGGTGCTATCAAAGACATCATTCAAACGAACATTTTATATAAATAGTTCTTTTGTTTTTAATATAGTACATTGGCATCAGATTATTGGTTATTTTCTAACTTTAATTTTGCAACATAAAATCTTCTTAACATATGCAAAGTGAGTGAGTGTGGTGTGCAGCAATGGAGCAGTAATGCCTATGGTGAGAACAAGGAGGCTGAGTAAACATCACTGAGGGGGACATAAGCTCACAGATGATGCCTCTGTCTAAAGAATGTTACAGAATTAAAAATCTAGTAGAGGTTGTCACTTTCATTACCTCCTCCATGAAGCCTTCCCAGATTATTTCAGTATCTTCTCTGTCACAGGGACCCCAGGGAAATACTCTACACAAACCTGTGGTAAAAGCAGCTGCAGACACTGGTAGTAATTTAAGATGACTCTTAAAAGCTTCCTTCTGACAAGCTGTGTGTGTGTGTGTGTGTGTGTGTGTAGTCAATGAGGAAAGATTAATCTTTTTCATTTCAATGTCATTGATCCATAGTGGAAAAAATAATATATAAGTAAGCTTATAATAATATATATTTTCACATAGGAAAATAGAACATATCTGGAGAGAAGTGTGAAATATCCCATTTGTATTTTAAAAGAAGGAAACAAAGTGACATTTATTAAGTGTAACAAATATAACACAGACTTCAGTTATATATTGTGTAGAGTTAAGGAAGAAAAAGTTACAGAAAGGAAGAGGGTGAGGAGGCAAATGAGACAGAGAAATGAAAAAGGCATGAAAAAAAAAAACAGGAAGGAGAAATAAAAAGAAACAAATGAGAAAAAGAGGAGAAGGAAAACAAACAGGATGGGGAAAGACCTTATGACAAGGCATCAGATGACTGGGCCATGTATAGCCTGGTTATCATAACCATGATGTTGGCCAAATATCTCAGATACAAAGTCCAAACCAATTTAATACTCCTCACTGAAAGGCTAGTATTTAAAAACAACCAAAAAAAAAAAAAACCCACAAAAATCTTTAATGTCCTATATTAAAAACTGGGACATTGTAAGAATTCTTATAAAAAGTTTTTGGTTAAAATTTGGAAAGTCTAGCATTCTTTTTTTTTTTTTTCTTTTTTAGGGTCACACTCTTGGCACATAGAAGTTCCCAAACTAAGGGGTCAAATTGGAGCTACAGCTGCCAGCCTACACCACAGACACATCATCACAAGATTGGAGCCACATCTACGACCTACACCACAGCCCAGGCTGGATCCTTAACCCACAGAGTGAGGCCAGGGATGGAACCTGCATCCTCATGGATCCTAGTTGGGTTCATTACCACTGAGTCATGACAGGCACTCTAAGTCTAGCATTCTTGAAATCCCCCTCTCTGCCTTTCTTCCCGAATACAGAACAATCCTAATCCTGGTACAAAGCAAGAATGGTCACACTTTATTTATTTTTATTTTTATTTTTAGTCTTTTTGCCTTTTCTAGGGCTGCTTCTCACGGCATATGGAGGTTCCCAGGCTAGGGGTTGAATCAGAGCTGTAGCCGCCAGCCTACACCACAGCCACAGCAACGCGGGATCCGTGCCGCCTCTGCAACCTACATCACAGCTCAAGGCAACGCCGAATCCTTAACCCACTGAGCGAGGTCAGGGATCGAACCTGAAACCTCATGGTTCCTAGTCAGATTCGTTAACCACTGCACCACGACAGGAACTCCACACTTTATTTTACACACAAAAAGGACATCTACTTTCATCAAGCAACATAACTCTTTCATAGACATTCAAGAGCATAAAATGTCTGTTTTAGAAAAACAGACAATTGTAGTATCACCTAAAAAAATCTGCTCTGTGGGTAAACCTCCAGACCTAGAAAAATTCTGGAGGCTTTTTCTTTGTTGAGGAGGGGTGTGTCAATTTCTGCATGAAAAGGCCTCCATACTTGGAGTGCACCGTTTCCCTATGGGAATCACTTGGTTTCAGCCATGCTAAGCTGCATCAGTTCTCAGTTATTTGAGAAACCATGTTTTCTTTTATCTAGATTTCATAGATGCTGAGCCCTCTAGCTGGAACACTCCTATCCTTTTCCCTTTCATCTTATTTGTTCTTTAACTCTCACCCTGGAATTTATCTTCTCCGGAAATCTTCCCTTGACCCTTAGGTCTGATTCCTACAGGCTCCTAGAGCATGCACTACTTCTTTTTCAAGTACTTCCTTCAGGCCGGGTGTCTATAATCTAGTCGTCCCAAAGTGAATTTTACTTTTGCAAAATTCAGCTCAAACTGCCACTCACTATGAAGCCTTCTCAAATCCCTATTGATTAAAGTTAATTGTTTCTTTGAACCCCTAACACAGTATTTATATTATTCTCCTTAATGAGAATTATTGATTCATGCACTTTCTCCCCCACTAGCTGATATATTACAAAAGGGTCCAGGTACATCCCCACACAGTACTTAGTACATAGGAGGGATTCAGTGAGCATAAAGAGGCTGAGTGAATATACCAGATGAAATTAATCCTAGGGTGGAACCTGACTTGAGAGCTTGACCTGTTTATACTAAGAGGGCTGATCTGTACTTCCTACGTGGAAGATGCTTCCAATTGTGTGGGAAGAGCACAAATTAAGCAATGTGAATCCCACAAGACAAAAGACTGTGTCATAAAAAAAAAGTGCTGTAGTAGCTATATAAAGTCATAAATAAAATAGTATATTACAAAAAACTTCTGGTAGTGATCTGGTAATAGATTTTGACTGAATTGATTACTCACTGACAGTACTCAACATAGTCCTGCAAATGCATCAACTATGTAATGAACAGCTATTAAGTTCATTGATTTCCTGATTTTCATTGATAGCTGACAGGCCAAAGCTACATATCAATATCTGTGTTAGTAATACCCAAGAGCTAATAATTTTGACAAATGAAAACCTCAAAAGTCTAAATAGTCCAAATTAATGGAAATTTGAAAGCCATGCCTTGAAATTTAAATGAAATACCTAACAAATGAAATGAATCTCATATGCTTAATAACGGTGAAGTCAGTGTTGGTAATTTTTTCCTCTAACAAACTTTAAAGGTTTTGTTTATCCTAGTGATGGGATCATTGCCTAATAGAGTCTTTATTTCACTACACAATCAAGATTTTGAGTTACAGCCTCCAGCTAACACTTGGATAAATTTCACTGAATGCTTTCATATAGTTAGTCCTTAGAAAATTCCTGTGAGATAGGGATTGTTTTCTTCATTTTTACATGAAAAACTGAATTTCAGTGTGATTAAATAATGTGGCCAAAGTCACGTAGACAGGCCAGTATGTGAATGTAGGTCTTTCAATAAAAAAAAAAAACAATGGAGGAGTTCTTGTTGTGGCGCAGCAGAAATGAATCTGACTAGGAACCACGAGGTTGCAGGTTCAATCCTTGGCCTCGCTCAGTGGGTTAAGGATCTGGTGTTGCCATGTGCTGTGGTGTAGGTTGGCAGCTGTAGCTCCGATTAGACCCCTAGCCTGGGAACTTCCATATGATGCAGGTGCGGCCTGAAAAAAAACGGTGGAAGCCTTTTGGTCCTTTCATTCTTACCACAACTTTTTCACTGCATATTACATTTGTTGATTATGCCAATACTAATTTTACAGTATATATTCTATTTTGTATTCTGCTTCTTCATTTCTACTTAACAAATCCTATTAAAGGACTCTTTCTGGGAAAGTGTGGTAAATTTTCCAAAGACTCGGCTATCTCATTGAATGCTTTCATGGGTTCCTGCTACTCTTACCCTATCTTCAAGGTTTAGTCCAGTGGTTTTCAAAGTGTGGTCCTGAGATTGAACCAACAGCATCACCTGGAAATTTTTTAGAAATGCAATTATCAGTGTCCATCCCAGATCTACTGAATCAGGAAAACTCTGGGGTGTTGCTATACATTTCCAGGTGATTTTGGGCACACTAAAGTTTGAGAACCACTGGTATATCCCTTTCAAAAAGAAACCTGATCTCTCAAGGTTTTATGTAAAAATGTGACAAATACATAAAAATCAAAGCTATTATTTAGGAAGAGTAACTTCATGAAGCAAAGTTTAAGTCCCAAATGTACATACAGATATTAAATTATGGGGAATATAGTAATAATATTTAATATTCAAGGTGAAGAAGTTAGGTAAGGGGAGAATTAGGAGCACACATACCACAAAAACATAATTCCAAGATAATCTTTCTTTTATATATACACTTGGTCTTTATAATATATACATAATGTATGGAGATATATAAAAACAGTATATATGTGTGTGTGTAATTACATTTTGCATTGTATTTGTAACTATATTTTGGTGTTAGAATTACTTTTTTACGTTTATTTAAGCCAGGGGTCAGCAAACTTTTTCTGTAAAGGGACAGACAATAAATATGTTAGGCTTTGCAGTCCATATGTCTCTGTCATAACTACTAGATTCTGTGGTTGTAGGACAAAAGCAGTCACAGACAATATGTAAACAATGAGTATGGCTTTTGTTCCAATGATATTTTATTTAGAAAACCAGGTGGTCGGCTGGATTTGGCAGGTATGCTGTAGTGTGCTGACCTCTGATTTAAGCTGTCATTAAAACACATTTCCATTACCTGAGCTTTCTGTGTGAGTGAGGGCAGTGTACGCATAATCAGGAACCAAACGTTGCATGAATAATTCACACTGGAGACACTGCCTTACATGAAGAAAATACACATAAAGTGATAAATTAAGATTATGTATATACCTTTAAAGCTACCCATAGAATTAAATTTCAGAGATAAAAACTTTTTAAGGGGAAAGATCTTAGAAATGTCTGTTTGTACCCAATAAGGTGTTATGTACTGAATAAGTATTCACTAGTATCTACTGATTTAATGACCAGTGGGCTTTGTGACAATAGAAATACTCTATTTTGTCAGCTGTTTCTGTTTAAAGCTAAATTTCTTCTTTTTTAAAAATGTGTACTGAGACAACATAGAAAAAAATCAAGGGTTTGGGATATATAAATTGAGTATGAATTTTGGTTCTTGCCATATTGGTATCACGATTATAGGAAAATCATTCATCCTTTCCAAAACTCAGTTTCCTTACCTGTAAATTGTTATCTCCCTTAACAGATTCTTGTGAACATAAAACTCAATGAGAGAACACAGATGAGGCACAGTGGCTTAGCACATTATATATAGGTTTCCTTGCCCTGACTGGGCCACCTTGCTCCCTCCCCTGTTTGCTAAGTACACCCCGAGAATACAAAAGATTTTAACTTTTCCCAAACTGCATTCAAGATAAGAGAGAATATTATAATACTGAAGTGATAATAAAATAATTTTAAGAATTCTGATGCTAAACCTTTTAACAACCCCTCTCTCCTTTATTTTTACCACCTCGAGTATGTTTTTCATTCCAGTGTTAAATCTTTCTTAATGCAGTCTTTTTTAAAAAACTACTTTCTTAAAGTAGTTTTTTTAAAAAACTACTTCCTCTAGTTTAATTCATGTATGAAACATCTCTTTAAAAAAAGAAGTTCTTTTTTTTTTTTTTTTTCTTGAAGCAGCTCCAAAAGGGAGGGATGAGACAAAAAATATTTCCTGTATTACCTGCTCAGGCTTCTCCTTCCCTTTTCACCCCCGCCCCCATAGAAAACAAATTAAAAGACCAAACCACAAAACATGAATACCAGGACTTGATTAAAACTGCTTCAAAGGCTTCTTCTCCTAGGTTGGGAGAATGAAAGTTTATTGGCACTTCCAGTATAAGGTACTCATTCTACAATTGCTTAGTTGTGAACAATGACCTACTGCTTCAGCTCAGTAGGTGATGATTAGGGCTTCTTGTAGCATTTGTTAAAAGGGATTTAACAAGTCTTACATTACTTCAATCTGCTTCCCAGAATTCCCTGACTCTGTTGAAGATAAATGAAGGTGTACACTGTTGTAAAACCCCTGGAGTCAGGTCAGGAACCACTGAGTAGAGTGAATTAACATAAAATACTAGACTGCCTCTTTCTGCCTATTGCTGTAGTAAGGCTTGCCACTCCAGAACAAGTTTTCCTGAGAGAAATGGCCACTTTTTCAAGCAAGGTGACATTTAGAACTTCTTTTTCTGAACTATAGTCTATGAAACATCTTCCTCCCCTTGACCTAGTTTGCTTTTCCCCCATTACCACCACACATTTCTGCTGAATTGGGGCGGGGGGTTGAGGAGATGGGAGAAAAATGAATAATTCTTAGTTACAAAGTAAGACAGCAATGAGATAGCTGAACTAGATAAGATCTTTAAGACTCCTCTGAGCTTGATCATCTTATAACTTATTTCTAATGGTAAAGAGAAGAAACAAAAATGGTACTTAGAAGAAGGAAAAAAATGTTAACTAGAGGAGCTCTTGTGGCTCAGCAGTAATGAATCTGACTAGCATCATGAGGATGCAGGTTCGATTCCAGGACTTGCTCAGTGGGTTAAGGATCTGGCGTAGCCATGAGCTGTGGTGTAGGTTGCAGACATAGCTCAGATCTGGCATTGCTGTGTCTGTGGTGTAGTTCGGCAGCTACAGCTCTGATTTGACTCCTAGCATGGGAACTTCCATGTGCTGGGGGTGTGGCCCTAAACAAAAACAAAAAACAAACAAACAAAAATGTTAACTAGAAAAGTATCTGAGAGCACAAGTCATTTAACCAGAATTTACTGGCAATTTATTTATAAGAAAAAAAAGAAGGGAAAATAACAAGAGAACATCCTCATCAATATGCCCCCCCACCCCCAGCTGCCAGCCTGCTTCTGGGGTGTGTCCTGGAGCAGAACACATTTAGATCGATTTCCTACACCATCTGCAGCTATCTAGAGAGCATTCTGAAATGAAAACAGTCTAAGAGTAGCTTTGGCTAGATTTATTTAAAACTATCCAATTTTAGAATGAGAGTAGTATTTGACTGAAAATTCTTTATAACTTTAAAAACTATCTTATTACTTACCACTATCAGGAAAGGCTTATATTAAATAAATAAATACAACTTAGAAGTTTAAAAAAACTTTATAAACACATAGTACCGAGAAACAAAAAATTCTCTTCAACATATCCAAAGAGTGTCCTTATTTTCATATTCTACAAAGAAGGCAAAACTCTTGAATGAAGAACATAAGAACATTCTATTCAGAATGTTCCAACCTATATTACCAGGTCTTAAAAGTACTAAAGGTTTTCACTGCTGGTATGCTTTGTGATCATACATGAACATTACACTGAGTTACCTTCAGGACTTCCCTTGCGGCCTACAACACTGAGTTACCTTTACTTTCATTATTTTGGCATATAATTTGACAAGGAAAGATGGCAGTATTTGTCTAATAATATTAAATTGTTATACACTCAAAGTAGTTAATCAAATCAATCTAAATTTTTTTTTCTTTTCTTTTTAGGGCCACACCTGTGGCACATGGAAGTTCCTGGGCTAAGGGTTGAATCAGATCTGCACCTGCCAGTCTACACCCACAGCCACAGCAACACCAGTCCCAGCCATGCCTGCGACCTACACCACAGCTCATGGCAATGCTGGATCCTACACCTTCTGAGCAAGGCCAGGGATCGAACCCGCATCCTCATGGATCCTCATGGAACCTGCATCCTCATGAATACAGGGCTGGGTTCTTAACCCACTAAACCATTATGGGACTGCCAAATCAATCTAAAATTTTAAGTTAAAGTCCTGTTTCAGTTGCCAATCAGTTAAAAACATATAGTTTTAACAAGGCCAAGTATACTGAAACCCTTAACATTCTTCAACTGGGATCTAAAACACACACACACACAAAACCAACCAAACCAAAAAAAAAAAAAAAAACCAAAAAACCCCACCCCAAACAAAAAACCTGGCATTCCCATAAACGTGGATAATTTTGAAATTAACTGAATTATCTGCCTATGAAAGCCAGTTTAAGTTACACCACAAATAGGGTATTATACACTATACATATACTTAATATATGTACCTACCTTAAGAACACTTCTCATTTTTAAATCTGCCAAATTTAAAAAAAAAAGTCTTTAACAGGCAAAAAAAAAAAAAAAAAAGTCAGTAGAAGTGCTGCTATAGCTATTATTTTATTTCTTTTAGAGTTCTTTCTTCTGGTCCATTTCCTAGTAGACAACAGGAAATGAGATATCTATTATATAAATCATATTACTGAGAAAACCATGATAAAATTACCAGTTTCAGTTGACCTCAAAATAGGGTAGCAAAAGATAATAATTGAAAAGCAAAAGTTTTATATAATTTGATGTACTGACCTCACTTACGTATCAGAATAATAAATGATGTCTCCACTCCCCCCACAAATTATTAGAAAGGTTTGTCTTCAACTGCTAAAATTACACTTAGTGAATCTGTTATATTAAATTAGTGCTCAATGCTGCTGTTAATCTTTGTCCCATTAAGTTATAAAAGTAATGCATTTAATAGCTGCACAATCTTCACAATCTTAGCTGTACATGTATAATATGAACACTAATCAAGATCACTCAGCAGGTCAGCAGATTAAGATCAGAATCAGTCTCCATCTCCTGGGCTCCAGGCAGAAATTTCTGTCCATTCACCTACAGATCTATTACATGTGATCTCAACATTATCCCATACCATAAGTAAATATATACACTATGGAGTCTAATGGCTCCTTTATCTAAATTAAATAGTTACAAATGACAATACCTTATTTGATAATTCATTCTTCATTTGCTTATGATAAAAATACTAAATATTATTACACAGGACTGTCTATAAATATACAAACAAGAGAACAACACTTCGCATCACTACACCTTGCTCTTATTTTCTGCGCAAGGTGCCTATTTTGTTTTATTTTAAATACATGGGATAACTTTTTCAATTACACTAAAGTAATTTCAGTGTTTTATTATTTAAAAACATTTTTATTGAAGGATAGCTGATTTACAATATTGTATTAGCTTCACGTGTCCAACATAGTGATTCAATATTTTTATAGATTGTACTCCATTTAAAGTTACTACAAAATAATGGCTATATTTTCCTGTGCTGTACACTATATCCTTGTTGCTTATTTATTTTACACATAGCAGTTATTATCTCTTAATAGCACACCCCTATCTTGTCCCTCTGACTTCCCTATCCCTACTGGTAACCACTAGTTTGTTCTCTATATCTGTGAGTTTGCTTCTGTTTTGGTATATACATTTACTTTGTAGTTTCACTTATAAGTGGTAACATAGAGTATTTGTTCTTCTCTGTTTGTTTTTGCTATATTTATTACAAATTTCTTAAGGCAATAAAGAAATGGGTTTTCAATTAAAAACAAGCCATAGCATTTTTATTTTCATTGTAACTAGTTCAATTATAGTTACCCACTGACTCCTTACTTTTTTTTTCAGGACCTAATGGACAATGTTCTTTGGATTTTCTGTGATAAGAAAACACTCACTTTCATATATTATCTCAATATTCCCTAGTTAAGAAACTCAACTACATTATCTTTCAAAAAGTTAATAAGATGCTGATCTCTTTCCCTGTTTCACCATGAAATCATCTTAATTTTTTAATCCATTAAAAAGGATACTAAAAAGCTAGAACAGTTTAATAGCAGATTGGAATGTATAATTTCTTTTTAAGGATGAATGGAGTTTGACCTTAGATTAATAACTCAACCAACAATGTCCCAAATAAAATAAATGTATTTTTATATCATATATATCATGCTTAGTTCTAAAATAAATTAATTTGACATACGTACTGATCTTCTCTTTACTGGTTTGTTTCTCTAATATACTATAAGGTAGTATGGCATATCAGATCCAATATAGCTTTATTTTATATTGTTCTATACAGTTTCCTAATTTGTCCCACATTATTTTTTCTTATGAAAATATCAATAAAAAAGATTAAGCATACATATACAAAGATCATAGCTAATGCCAGATGTTGAGAGAATCTCCTGAGACCAAAGATTCCACACCAGGTGGTTGAGCGAGCCTAATGAAGCAGCACATGCTCATGAGGGACACAAAGGGTGGACTTGGAGGGACCTGCTCTCATTTGGTTATTTATGAAAGTATAGAGAAGGATTTCAAGTCATAGTAAAAATGAACTAAATCAAAGCCTCACATTTATATAGCAGTGGGTTTTTTTTTTTTAAAAAAAGGTTTTAAGTACACTTTAGTGACAAGATAGCATTAAATATATTTCCAGCTTCTCTACAAGTGGTAAAAATGAAAATAAACAACTTTTCTTTAAGTGGATTAAAATACAAACATCATTTCTTAAAACTTCATATGTTTCTTATATTGAAAGACTTAAAAATGTTAGTCCAGGTCAGTGCTATTACAACTAACTTTAGTAAATGGACTGACCATAAAGTATGACCTTGGGCAATAACTAATGAACCTGAGAGCATTTTAATATATTTTCTTATCACCAAGTGAAGCACTTTAAGTTATTACAGCTAGGCTGTATGACCTCATGCAATTGAATCATGCTAGAGCCAAATAGGCTAATGTCTTTGATAGCAATTAGATAAAGGTAGGATGTTAACTTTTACTTTAAGAAGTGTTAAACAAAGAGACTCATCTCTTAGCTTAACTTAGTTAGAAATAAACTACTTATTTAACAGTAGAGGTTAATGTAGGAATGGCCTCTTTCACCTGTCAAAAAGAAAATTAATTTTATTTTAAAAATTATCGGGAATTGTATTTCTGTAACAGACACTTTGCTAGAGTTACTAAAGCTTCTAACAACATCTAGAGTTTATTAACTTTAGTATCTTATATTTAAGCACATCCTCTTTAATGTCTAAAATTTCCAATAGGTCCAGCATTGGTTGAGAAATGTCCTCTTATTAGGCATCGTCACAAAGAATTGCTTCCCTGACCTGAACACAGTGGGTTACAATAGAGAAATTAAGGGATAAAACAGTACAATAAGATAATATGATACAGGTACTAATATCATATTTCATCAAACTTAAGATGTCATTGATTATAGTACACAATTCTCTTACACATCAGTAAAAAAAAAGCTGTCCAATTATGGCACTATGTTTTCTTATAACTTAGAATTTGTCATCTGTACTTATTAAAAGTGTTTATAGATTGAAAACAGATTTTTAAAAATTACATATTAATCTTGCACATACATAAATAGACAAAGAGAGAAACAAATTGGCTAGGGTATTCCTAAAACTTTTTCATATTCAAAATATAACTTTTCTGAATCTTTCAACTTAGGATTGAAGATATCTATGTTTTTGCTTACAAAAGTTTTCTCTTTGTCATCAGGAGCATTTGTGAGGCAGCCTTTCTTAAGAGGGTGCTCCAGTATTGTCTCTAGGGTTTTTTTCCAAATTACTGACATTCACTCTGTAAGTTTTGCTGGAATTAAAAAAAAAATCAAAGTTTGATTGGAAATTTTGGCACTTTCAAAGCTACACCATTAAATATTTAAATAATAACGTACTAGTTAAAAAGAAATATGACTAAATATGAACACATGACTATATATCCATTTTTATATGTGGCAAATCATGATTGTAACTAGATAGTTCAGCTGCTGTTTCCAAATGCTTATCTGTGCATCAGTGCTGGCTTAAAATCAGAATCACTTGAGAAACCTTAAGAAAATATATAGGCTCTTGGGCTGATTTCCTCAAAATTCATAAAAATATAAAGTGTTTGGAATCTAAATATTTTAAATATTTTAAAAACCACCCTTGCCAGGCTTGGGAAACACTAGTACAGATTAGAGCATGTTGTTGTGGAAGTCAAGATCAAGGTCCAATAACTGGCTGGGCTGGTTGACTGCAGTACAGTAAAAAGAGTTCTGAATATAAAGTTGGGATATGAATTTTCAAATTCCAGCTAGTTACTACTTACTAGTTGTAGGATCTTGAGTAAGTCACTTAAATTGTCATGTTTCTTTATTTATAAATTGAAAATACACAATTCATAGAGTTGTGGGGGTGAAATTAGGTAACCCACGTTTAGGTAGAAGCACTGGTAAAAGCATTTTGTATAAACTCACAAAATGTTCTCTCACCTCCCCCACCCCCTCCATGTTTACTCCAGGCTTGTTCATACTGACAGATTTGAAAAATGTAAGCAATTTCCTCAAGGCTTTCCCCAATTCTCTCAGCTGCAAGTAATCTCCCCTCTTCTCACAGGCAGTCTACCTGTATTTCTTTACTGAAGCTTATTTCTACTTTGTCCTATACTTATTTATGCACACGACATATCCCCTTAATAGGCTGCAAACTTTTTTAGAGAAAGAACCTTACCCTATTTATCTTCAGAGTCTCTGCATTTAACATGGTGCTTGAAACAGATTTAGGGTTTTGTTAACAGGAGGATGTGAATGAAACAGCAAGGCAGTGATCCAGTTTTCATACTGACCTCTCCCTTTAAACAACCATTAACTGTAAGAGGTCATTGTTGCTAAGTCAACACTAGAAGTCAGGTAAAGGGGCATCAGAAAGTGATTTATCAATTAGTCACTAGAAAATCAATCAACATTTACTTGAAGGCTAGCAGAGAGAAGGACATTTTAAGAATAATATTTTTTCATTTTCTTAGTACAAAAATATCTGTAATGGTTCTGCGAAAGGGATGAGGATGTGGTGCAGTACTGCCCAGTAGCTGGAGAAATAACAATCAGTATGGCTGACAGTCAAGTAAGCCTACCTGATGAAAAAAAATTAGTTTTTCCTTTGATGCTAAAAATAAACTTTTAAGATGACCTCCTAGGTTCCTTCAAGTAGTGTATGGATATTTTACATACATGTGGATTTCACATCGACTCAGGTAAAAAAAAACTCTTTTTAATTGAAGTTAGAATTGTTTCCTGTAATTTTCATTGTTTTAGCGGAGAATGCCTTTAAATAATAACTTCAGTTCAGTGAAAATCATGCTCTTAACTTTTAAGAGTCAACCTGTACTGGAAAATGATAAGCTCATGTAAACCTACTCCATGGCTAAAAATAATTCACAAATCTTTCTAAATGTAACTTCAAGGCGGTGGATTCACCAATTTCAAAAGGTAGCCAGACAGTCACTCTCAGGTGTGAGAAAAAAATAAAACCCACAAAACTTCAGAGCTCATACACTGAGGAAGTAAGTGGAAAAGGGGCTCCTGATTAGAAAGTGCAATCTCTTTCTAGCCATATAGGTTTTAATCCACAGGAAAAGAAACGATCAGAAGCAGAGCTCTGGTTTCATGCTGCTTTGGTGCTTAGTGAGAGAACATATGCTACTAATGATCTTAATATATTTGTGTTATACTCTTTGTGGAATATTTTGAAGGATATATTAGAATCAGAACTGAGCTTGGCTTAACATACATAGTATAATATTTGCCTTTAGCACCACTATTTCAAAGGGATTTAGATGTTCATCAGTTTTTAGAAATAAAAGCACTTGAATATAAAAATGAGGAATTATTTCAGTTATTTGCCAAAAGTACTATTAATCTACAATTAATTTCAGGTAATGACCGATGATGACACAACCAAGTGGTTTTTTTAGTAAATATGATACATGAAGCAGCTGACAATCTTCATTCTTAGGCTATTAGGAGAAAACCATTATAATCTTTCTGAATCATTTGATAAAGTATATGCATAATGACACAGATTGGTAATGAGTAAATATTGAATATGAAGAATCATTCTGAAAAATAATAAAACCAGTTGAAAATGGGCTTTGTAGATTTAGAACCAGGTTAAATTTGTTCAACATTTTGGTAAACTATTTAGCTTTCAAATACTAGATTAAGAAAAACTGCCACACAGAGAATTCTATTTTGTATTCTAGCAAATGTTCTTGCTTTCTGTAACTGGAAAGCTAAAACTAGAATACTTCCCTTTTAAGAATTATGGTAACTATTCAGTCTAGTTACCGATGAGCTTTCTTACCATTCTCAGATTTAAAGCTTCCCACAATAATGTCTAATTTATTTTTTTATCTATACTCCTATTACAACTAGTATTAAGTAACTTCTATGAAATAACACTTTTCCAAATATTGATAAGGAATTTTTAAAATTATTTTGGAACCTAGCATTGAATATTTGATTAAAAAATTTTTGCCTTTGAAAAGCACAAAAATATACTGCTGCTAGAGAAGTGTCTGAAGAGATGAGAATGCACAATATATTTTAAAAACTAGTATGCATAGCTTAATCATGATTCTTTTACATGACAGGCTATTTATTTTTATATTTTACAGACCTGCAAATCTTCATAATGGTATGTGTGGATTCCACTCTACATTTTGAACATCTTACATACCAATGGTTTACTTATTTTCATTTAAAAATGATAGTGAAATTCCCTTAATAACAAATAACATCTTTCTTGTTTGTACTCACTCATTCTTTCTGCCCACGTGGGCCTCACTTCTAAACCCATTCAAAATGATGTTTTCCAAGCATGTGCCACATGACTTGTTCATATAAACGGAGCAAATTAAACTGTCTCCACATATATCCTATCACATTTGTAGCCCTGATTTCTCTCTTTAACACGTGGCCAAGACACCGTATTATCTGCCTGCAGAGGTTGACCTCAGGATATTAGATTCTGCCACATAGCTCTCTTGTACTAAACCGAGGGGAAACACTTAATCACCCCTGCCTTTTCAGGAAAAAATCAACTTTAAATTTACCATGATGAAAAATCAATAAACCAGTAATTGCTTGGCTTATCATTGCGTGGAGGAACAAATTGGGAAGCGAAGCTTAGCGTCCACACAGATTTCAGTGAGACACATGGAGTTTCAGGATCACTAAGCTAGAAAAGGAAAAGGTCTCAGAGTGATAATTAAATCTACTCATGCTGATTTTCTGCCAAATTTATTTCCCAAGAGCATATAAAAATGTTTCACTGCTTACTAGTCAGCCATAACTAATCAAATCAACATTACACAAACATATACAAGAAACAAAAAATGCAAATATAAGACTGTAGGCCTCAGAATAATATATTCTTAAGAATGCATATTGATGTAAATTACTTTTAAAGTAAAAAAAACTTACGTAAATTTCTGTCTTTCTAAAGATTAAAAGTGTATTTCCTTGTTATGTAAATGACAAAATTTTTATTTCACCAGCCAACACAACATTCTTACTTCGTAACTTTTCAACTCTAAATTGTAAATATTTTCAATTAAGCATCAATACTTAAAAATAAATCTAAAACTCTGAAACATTAAATATTTTCAGTTCCAAAAATGATATCTAGCCTAATTTACTTTGGTTCTCTATGCTTTCTGCATACAAATACATGTTACCGCACCCAAATCAGTTCATTATTCCTATACATATTCACCACACTGAATGTGGTGAACCTACCAGGCCTGTTGTCTAAATTTAGTTTTACAAGTAAACTCAGATCTATTGTCTAAACCAAAATGAGGAATACACATCATTTTTCCCATAAGGAAAACACATAACAACTAAAAATATTATTGTAAATGTTTAGTGGTTTTAAAAATTACTACTACTAATAGGCCTAATTTAATGCAGCAAATTAGCATAGTTCCAATGGAAGTGCAAATGTAATCACACTCAAACATTCATATTAGGAAGAAAAAGGAAGATGAAGCTTTTTCTTTCTCTTTTTCTTTTGTTAAAAAATGATTTTATGTGTGTCCTTCAACTGGCTACTGGGACTATGATAATTAAAACATTTAAAACAGCACAAGCCCCCCAGTCTCTAATCTGAAGCTCAGGTCAGCTGTCTGTAGATTCTAATTTGTCCTCCATTTGTATTCATGACAAGAAAATACTGAATATTTAACAGCAAGCCAGCAGGAGGGGGTATTGTGGGCTTAGAGGTTAAATAATTTGATTTCTGTGCAGATTACATGTATCATCCAACATCTAATCTCACACCTGATTTGGCAATACAATTATAATAAAAATAACGTAAGGACAGTACAACTGTAAAGTGGAGAAACAACTCTTTTCCGAAGGGTTCAGCAATAATATTTAAAGTTTTACATTTATTTATTATATTCCTAAGGCCTAACTTTTCAATAATAAAGGTGAAAATGACTTGACAAAAGCATGATAGTTGATGAGAAAAGTAAGTAATTTCAATCTTCTTTTATGGGCAGTGTAGGTTCCATCTATTTTAGCTCACTATAAAGCAGTGAAATTTGCAAACAAAATATAGAGATATGCAGGGGACTCTAAGAAGTCTTCTAGTCTATTCTCCTGCCTTTAGGCAGACTATACTGAAACAGAAGCTTTGTTTTGATCTAAGATAAACTTCCATCTGTTGAAAAATCCAAGAGCTATTTTAGGAGAAATGCTGCTTCTTAATGCTGGGTAAGAGAAGAATAATTAAATGGAAAACTTGAAGTTGAAAACTTAATTTTTCTATTAGCATCATGGATTTCATTTAAAAAATTACATATAAAATTAAAGAATAATATTTGCTAGATTAAGATTTATGTTACACGGGTAAAACATAAAGATTATTAGACTTACTGTAATAATCTATAATGGAAAAGAATATGAAAAAGAATATATATGTATAACTGAATCATTTTGCCATACACCAGAAACTAACACAACTTGTACATCAACTGCACTTAAAAAAAGAAATGAAAAGATAAAAATTATTAGACTTACTAATCACATGAAAATAAGCAGAAATGCAAATATATTTTGATTTTATAGTTTCCAATTTTTTTGATAAGATCCTCTGCAGCTATATTGATCTATTTGGTTTTTCTTCTACTGAGAAGTAGCTTTCCTTTTGTAAGTATGAATTTTATTATACTAATTTGTTAATTCACTATTGAAAAAGAATGTATTAATTTCAGTGAAACTTAGGACAAAACCAAATATAAGCATTTAGACAAAAATAGGAAATCAAAACACTAAAGTATTCAGCTTAATAAGATCCAATGTCACATTTTTAAAATGAACTCTTTACTCCCTGAGTTTTTGAAATTTCTTGGGGAGTCATCATTTTTACTTATTACACTAACTGTCCTGTGTGGGCTGCTGGCTGTACCAAAGCCAGCACACAAGCATGGTCTCTTCTCTTTGCAGCTCATATTCTAGTGGAGCAAACATCATCATCATCATCATCAGTATTATCATAATGACAAAACTGGGGAGTTGATCTAGTTATAAAATGGAAAGGAATATAGAAAGGAAAACAGGACATGTCCACACTTTTAAGAAGTTTTCAATACTTGTAACAGATTCACATTTAAAATAACAACTACCACTTTAAAAAAAAAATCACTTGTGCTTGATTCCTGTCTATCTTTACATTCATGATGCAGCAGCTCTGTGGGCTGCTTTGTTCTAACTCTTTTAGGGATTGGCAACTTCAATGCAGCTGATATGGCTAAGGAAAAAAAAAAAATCCTTCAATGCTCTTGACCAAGCAGAATTCTGAACTCACAGGCTTCTCCCAATCATGTGATTTAGTTTTTGTTTTCCTGTGTGAGCTCTGTAAATAACCATTTGCAACTCAATTTCCCAATGTGTGAGAGGGGGCTGCACTACAAAGTCATTAAAGTTTATTTATTCAATAAGCAAGTTTTGAAGAAGTGCCAAGGATTTGTCTTAGCGTTTTGCTATGTGAATGGAGCAGTATAGGTGACAGGACTGCATAGAGCAGGATCTCCTATTCTAGCTTGATGAGGATTAGGGAGTGGTGGGAACCAGTGAGACAGCTTTACCTGATACCTAACATGATTTAGATACATGTTCAACAAAGAGCAGTCTATGATGATGAAGGAAATTGTGAAAACTTTCTCTGGGGGTGAGTCAGAGAATAATATAACACTGCTTTACAGCAATTCACAAATCAGCTTACAAGAAAAAACTCAAACACCTCCCTCCTCAAATAGCAAGGAGGTTTTCTGCTTCTGCAGGCCATTTCTAAGAGCTCAGAATTGTTCTTCCTTCTAAATTTTTGTTTGAAAATCTAATTCAAGATTCAAATTAGCAGTTTCAAGAGTCTCTAGTCCATTTCCCCAGAGATTCACAGAGTTCCTATTTAAACACACCTGTGATGATGACATGTTCTGGGTTATGCAGATTACAATACCCCTGATGGTCACTTCATAATAATGAATTAAACCATGTTTAAAGGCATAATAAGGCTCTGTAGTTAGTCACAGATTTTAAATATAATCCAAGAGACTTTTAAAAATTGCACAAAAATACATTTTGCAGAAGTGAAATTAAATGTATTATTCTTTAAGAAACAAAAACTAAGCCCTGAACAAAACAATTCATACGCATTTATAGTTTTTGTGATAGTCACCTTTTAGGGTGAAAGAGTTCATAGACAAATTCATGTAAAATGCACAAACTGAATATGGTTTCAGTACACTGAAATTTATGTCAAATGTCAGTTACTGATAGACAGGGCTATGGTGTTTATAATTTGCCTAATTATAGGACATTATAATGTAAAAATTAGAAAAAATTCTAATTGAGAGAACTTTCAAATCCAATGTATAAATTTTTTTCTCCAAATACCTCAATAGGCATTTCAATATATGAAAGGAAGTTCTGTAAAATATCTTTTTGGCTCTAAAACATTTTGAAACATACAGTTGGTTGATCTTTTCAACTTCAGGGCTCTTTAAATTTTTTTTTTGAAGAAATTCAAAGTAATTTGGTATATTAATTTATGACATATTTCTATCCATCCAAAATAACTGATTCCAAATATTCTAAAGTAATACAAATAGCTTTAAATTATAGCTAGAATTTTACTACATCCAGATATACTAACAGATGGAGAACTTTAATTTTTAGGGAGAAAAGCCTCATTTCCTTTTGTAAGATTTCTATTCCTTTCTTCCCCTTGTAGTTTTGCAGGCTACAGGAATTCTTCCCAGTTCCAAAGATAAACACAGAGCAAATACACGTGAAAGATGAACCTGAAGCTGCTAAGCAGTTTCCCTCGACTTTTGCTAGGGAAAATATTCTTCTGAATAAATACACTGAAAGCTTGAAAGCAAGATCTGTAATTTCAAAAATGAAAAGAAAATGAGGGACAATCAAGATTTCTAGAATAGTATTTGATACCTACTTAATGGCTCACAATCTGTTAGTAATAAGACCAATGTTAAAGCCCGGGCTGGATCAGTTAAGTAAGTCATTTTACAGTTACCGGCAGCATCACAAACATGACTGCCCTAACAAACCCATATTGTTCATTACAAAATGTAACAGGAAAAGGCTCGCCAGTTTAGTGTAGAGACACTGTTGGTGGGAAAATAATTATCATCAAATATTAGGAGTGACTATTCTGAGTAAGGTACTGAATTATCTCAGTGTGAGCACCGAGATTATGAAGATGGGTGAGACACATGGTTTCTGCATTTAAGGTACTATAATTCAGTTGAAGAGATGAGACTTAAAATAATGTGACTGATTTTAAACAAACAAACAAACCCAGAACAGAGTGTTTTCCATCAAAGATGAAGACATTGCTTTCAGGGTTTTCATAACATACCACATACCCACAATATAATTTTCATAGCCCATCATGCAATCTTTCAAATAATCTAAGTGTTACTCCATCCTTGGAGGCTGGATTATATTTCTGTCAGTATTGTTAGACACTTGAAGTTACATGTGGTGAACTAAGTAGGGTATCAAGCTTGGATAAACTTTTCAGTAGGGCAAAAACAAAGTTGGACAATGTTATAAGGTCACAAGGCTTAGTCCACTGTATGTCTTGAAGACTCACTCCACTGAAGGAGACAACAATAACTTGGATGCATTAAAGCTGATCTCATCTAGAAAAAAATACCATTCCTACTATTAGCTACAAAATGAATGTTTTAGAGCAGTGGTTCAAAAGCACAAATCTATGGCTTGGCTAGTTGATTAAATAACAGCACTAGGAGTTTCTGCTGTGGCATAGCAGAAACGAATCTGACTAGGAATCATGAGGTTGCGGGTTCAATCCCTGGCCTTTCTCAGTGGGTTAAAGATCTGGCATTGCTGTGAGCTGTCGTGTAGGTCGCAGGCATGGCTCAGATCTGACGTTGCTGTGGCTGTGGTGTAGGCTGGCAGCTGTAGCTCTGATTGGACCCCTAGCCTGGGAAACTCCACATGCCACAGGTGTGGCCCTAAAAAGCCAAACAACAACAACAACATTAGGCTTATCCTGATTATTTAGATCTGGGATGAGGCCTGGGAATCCGTACACTGTGTTTAAAAAGCACTCAAAGGGAGTCTTAGACTGTGCTCTGAAGGCAACTTCATGTATCATTTGTTTTTTATAATATCATTAATTCGATGGATTTATAAAATCAACTATAAATAGTTCCCAAAATGAAGATGAATACAAAAATTAGTCCACAATGATAAAACGCCATAAGGTTGCTGATATCGTCCATAAATTCCCATTTTCTTTTTGTTAATAAGTTTCTTCTGCTTAATTTTCCCTCTTATAGTCTTGACATTCTATGTATTAAATAATGAAAATATTTTTACTCTATAAATAATGGCATTCCTCTCCCAGCCTCTCCACTGTTTTCTCTACCACTTATCTCTCCATGTGTTACACATTTGCTTATTTGTTCATTATCCGTCTCTTCCCACTAGCGTGTGCTCCTTGTCTTGTCTTCTCCCATAGCCCAAGACTAGAATAGTGCATGTCATGTAGGAGGTAGCTCAATAAATACTTGTTAAATAAATGGATGATTAACAAATGTGATTAACTATGAAAGAGAAAGGGAGGGGTGCTAGAAGACAGTATCACAAAGAGACCTGATTAAATGGAGGTAAGGATATAGTTCCTCTGAAGATACATTTGAGGAGGCATTGGCATATATTAGCCAACAAAAGAAGAGGGAGAACTTTCCAGCTTTCCTGGTATAGAGAACAGTATAGGTCAAGGCCCTAAAGAAGGAAAGAGTTTCCTTTTTTTTTTGAACATGGGAAGATGTCCAATTGAAGCTAAATTAGCAAATACTCCCTGTTCCTATCTCCCAGCATGATTTCTGGGCATTTGCATTCCTAGACATTTCATATAAATGGAATCATACAATATGTAGTCTCTGGGTGTCTAGCTTCTTCAGCCTTACATGTTTTTCAGTTTCTTCATGTAGAACATGTATCTGAGTAGTTGATTACCCCCCCCTTTTTTTTTTCCTAATGGCTGTACTCATGACATACAGGGCCAGGGATTGAACCTACATTACAGCTGTGGCAACGATGGATCCTTTTAACTCACTCTGCTAGGCCAGGGATTGAACCCACATTTCTGAAGCAACCAGAGCCACTGGAATCAGATTCTTTCTCTCTCTTTTATTTTTCTTTTTGGTGTGGCACCCATGGCATAAGCAAGTTCCCAGGCTAGGGGTCGAATCAGAGTTGCAGCTGCTGGCCTACACCACAGCAACAAAAGATCCTTAACCTACTAAGCAGGGCCAGGGACTGAACCTATGATCTCATAAGTACTAGCCAGGTTTGATACCGCTGATACCGCAGGTTTGATCCTGCAGTTGGATTCTGAGGAACAGCAGGAAATCTTCATTGTTTTAATAATGCTGAACGACTTTCCATTAAATGGATGTTCCACATCTTGTTTATCTATTACTAGTTAAAGGATATTTGAATTGTTTGTACTTTTTGCTATTGTGAATGATACTGCTATGAATATTTTGTGTACTAGTTTTTGTATAGACATGTTTCATTTCTTTTGGGTTAAATATCTCCATGAGTGAAGTTCTGAGTTACATGGTAAATTTATGTTTAATTTTGTAAGAAGCCATCAAATTGTTTTCTAAAGTGTCTGTAGCACTTTACATTCGCATAAGCAATATTTTCCATTCTTCTGTAGTTTCTCCATATTACCAACAATACTCCTTATTACCTGTCTTTTTGATTACAGCCATCCTAGTGTATGTGACATAGTATCTCACTGTAGTTTAAATTTGCATTGAGGCTGCAAAATAAAGCACTAATTTATCTTTTTATGAAAAAATTAAAATAGATATAACCACTCAGATTAGCTTTCACAACTGCAGTTTGTGTGTATATAAATGAATTTTTTTGGTCTTTTTTTTTTGTTGTTCAGATGAACAAGATCAATTCTGATGCTTGCTGTACCTGAAACATTGATTACCCATGAGCCCTTCTTTGAGTGCTTTACCACTCCTGGGGTATATAAATTGACTAAGAAAAACTAAGAGCAATTCAGAAAGTTTCTCCACATTTCAGTTCATTTCAATATGGCTAAAGGAAGCCAAGAAACATTAACACATATTTTAGTGAAGGATTCCTAAAGAAAGTCTAATTTTGGAAATAGAGTTTGTTTTCTCTGTAACATATCTAAAGGATGGTTCTAAGTGTTTGCAGAAGTTAAAAAAGTTAGATTGGACAATTCGATGTTGTTAAAGTGATGCTGAAAAGCATTCCATTTCAACCCTGAGTAGGATCAACTTTAGGGTAGGATTTTCACTCTGTTCCATTAACCAAACAAACAGGCCAAGAATCCTCTACCACAGGAGAGTCGGTTATTGAAACTTGCATAGAAGCAACTATTGTCCATTTAAAAAATGTCTGTTTTGGAGTTCATACTAACCATTTATTTCTCAGTTATAAAATGGGTAATACTCCCTACATTGCAGAATTGAGACAAGTTAAATAATATACACTTGTGAAAATTCACTGAAAACCATAAAGTATTATGCAAATAAAAGAAAGAGCTATTTATTATTCCCTCTCTTGCCTAAACTGTCCCTCTTTTCATCATAGTCTATAGCTTTGGAAATATAAATTCTTTAAGATTTCGCAGGGAAGCTCTTTATAAACAAATAAAATATAAAAGTAGCAGGCACTTGTATAAGTATATAGCACTAAGCTTCCACACCTGGACTGCTTCCTATTATTGAGCTATAAGGGCTGACAAAATATGTTGCTAACAATCTAAACATCTCCAAACAGAGAAATTCTTTGTGTGTGTGTGTTTGCCTTTTTGCCTTTTCTAGGGCTGCACCTGCGGCATATGGAGGTTCCCAGACTAGGGGTCTAATTGGAGCTGTAGCCACTGGCCTACGCCACAGCCACAGCAACGTGGGATCTGAGCCGCGTCTGCAACCTACACCACAGCTCATGGCAACGCCGGATCCTTAACCCACTGAGCAAGGCCAGGGATTGAACCGCAACCTCATGGTTCTTAGTCAGATTCATTAACCACTGAGCCACAATGGGAATTCCCAAACAGAGAAATTCTTAAGTCATAGCATATTTATAAATATGGAATATTACACAACCACCAAAATGTTTTCAAAGAGCTCTTACTGACAAGAGAAAATATATAACTAGTGAAAAATGCAAAACACATAATTGTATATATCTGGGGGTTAAAAAGAGTGAAATGGACTTGTGGAGTGGGAGGCAGGGAAGGTGTATTTACACTCTATTGGCAACTTTTTACTATGTAAAAATTTGGAGGCCTATAGAACTAAGCCTTCTCTGCACAGTGAGCTCTTTCTCCTCTTACCTATTACAGTACACAGTTGATATAATAAACTAACATTGCCTATGCTATATGATCTCAACATTATAAATAAACATACATTAGGAGGATACACCAAAATGTTATCCTTAATTCTTTCTCTGGGTGGTAGGATAATATGTATTTACTGCCTTCTTTATATTTTATATATTGTTCACATTTTCCACAAAATAGGTTCATATGACTATTATAAAAATACAATTATATTTAAAAATGCATCTAGGCAAAACAAAATGGAGTATACGAAGTCTTAAGAAATAAATTTTCAAAATAGATTCTAAGTAGTAAGATCAATCCCATAAATTAAATAAAATAATACTTAAATTAAAATCTGGCAGTTTAAAACTTATAAACCTGATGTTTCCCATCTCCAAAAAAGATATATGAATGTAAACTAGTTTTGGGAGAGGGAAGTTATAGAGTAAAATCCATTTCAAAAGAGACACCCTCATGGTATATAGCACAGTGGGAAAACATGTAGCTTAGTGGTTAAGCTCTTGGGCTCTGGTATTAGATCTGTAGTCAAATATTGGCTTCACCAACTTAATAACTGTGTGACTTACTATTATCACTTTTTATTATCCTAAAATGAAAATGTCATTTTTACTTCAGAAGACATACACTTTAAATCTGGCTAGGAAGAAAACCCCATCTTTTCTATTTTCTTTCCTTTTAAATGTCTACATGTTTCAGATCTAGATTTTCATTTCTAAGATAATTTTATTTTTAAATTTTATTCATAAATTGAAAGAGTTGCATACACAGAAATAACTGAATATAAATTGGCTTCAGACACAAAATTAGATGAATTCTGGCCATTTCTATAACTTGGATTCAAGTTTATAATTTAAATCATCATGAAGTCAGATTTGGCTCAGTTATCAAATTCACATTAACATGAATTCCATTAGCTGTTAGTGATTTGTGCTAGAAAACAGTGCTAAAGGGGAAGGTACTTCAGATTTAACTTAATAAACTTTAACTAAAGATGTGAAGAAATATATCACCCCTGTATATTATATTCCACTTATAAGCTGTAAGTTTTAAATTAGTTAGAAATAGATAATTATAAGTAAGAACATACAATGTCCTCTAGAAGTTCACAGGGAAATGATCCATAACTAGTTAAGAATTATTTATTTAGATTATATAGGACGCCAATTTAAAGAAATCTAGTTGATTGTAATGTTGAATGGCTTAACTTCATTTTATATTATTACAAATATTGATTTATCTTAAAAATTTGCCTTAAGAAAAACACCAACAATATGTGCAATAATTTACTATCTTTAGTTTATTTACAATCAGAGGCAAAAGCAGAACATTTTCTCAGGCTTTTATATTTAAGGCATGAGAGTGATTTGGGTAAGGGAGAAATGTAGGAGAAACCTACTCCAGAGTAACGCTTTTCACATTGAGAACCATGACCCATTAGTGGGTGATTTTTGTTTTGTTCTATTTGAAGATGCAATACTATAAGGGAAAAATATCAGAGTGGTTAAGTATTTTTGTAAAAATTTTTTTCAGTTATATGTACATATGCATATGTGTACTGGGTTACAGACTATAATATATTTCCTACTGTGTGTTGCATATTTTAAAAAAGCTGGACAGATCATGCTCTAGAGAGAAGTTGAAAGGAAGTAGAAGGGAGTTTTTTCCTAACAAAAGGCTATTTCAAGTTGTTTTAGAAAGGCAAGACATTAATTTTAAGCCACAAAGTAGATGCTGAGAATTGGTATTTCTTTTCCTTCCTTCTTTCCTTCCTTCCTTCCTTCCTTCCTCCCTTCCTTCCTTCCTTCCCTCTCTCTGTCTCTCTTTCTTTCCTTCTGTTTTGCTTTTTAGGGCTGCATATGAAGCATATGGAAGTTCCCAGGCTAGAGGTCAAATTGGAGCTGCAGCTGCCGGCCTACACCACAGCCACAGCAATGCCAGATCTGAGCCACATCTGCAACCTACACCACAGCTCACAGCAATGCCAGATCCTTAACCCACTGAAGGGGCCAGGGAATGAACCCACATCCTCATGGATACTAGTTGGGTTCATTACCGCTGAGCCATAACAGGCAGTCCCTGACTTAATGTTCTAAAAAAAGATAATGGTTAGAAAGCAATCTCAGCCTGGAATTATAAAACAACCCAGATTAAAAAAATCTATTTGATTTTAAAAATCATCTATGCTTTTTATCCTGTTCCACTGATCTATATTTCTGTTTTTGTGCCAGTACGACACTCTTTTTAATCCAAGCACCTATGGTCAATTAATCTATGACAAAGGAGGCAAGACTATACAATCAAGAAGAGACAGTCTCTTCAATAAATGGTGCTGGGAAAACTGGACAGCTACATGTAAAAGAATGAAATTAGGACATTATCTAACACTACATACAAAAATAAACTCAAAATGGATTAAAGACCTAAATGTAAGACTGGATACTATAAAACACTCTGACATGAACTGCAGCAACATCTTCTCAGATCCACTTCCTAGAGTAATGACAATAAAAACCAAAATAAACATATGGGACCTAATTAAACATAAACATTTTTACACAGCAAAGGAAACCATAAACAAAACAAAAAGACAACCTGCAGAATGGGAGAAAATACTTGCAAATGAAGTAACTGACAAGAGATTAATCCCCAAAATATAAAAACACCTCCTATAATGCAATATCAAAAAACCAAACAACCCAGTAAAAGAATGAGCAGAAGATCTAAATAAACATTTCTCCAAAGAAGACACATGGATGGCCAAAAAACACATGAAAAGATGCTCAACCTCACTAATTATTAGAGACATGCAAATCAAAACTACGAGGTACCACTTTACACCAGCCAGAATGGCCATCATCAAAAAGTCTAGAAATAAATGCTGGAGAGGGAGTGGAGAAAAGGAAACCCTCTTACATTGTTATCGGGAATGTACATTGGTGCAACCACTATGGAAAACTGTATGGAGGATCCTCAAAAAACTAAAAATAGAACTACTATACCATCTAGCAATCCCATTCCTGGGCATCTATCCAGAGAAAACCGTAATTCAAAAAGATATATGCACCTCAATGTTCATTGCAGCACTATTTACAATAGTCAAGACATGGAAACAACCTAAATGTATATTGACAAAGGAATGGATAATGAGGATATGGTACATACATACAATGGAATATTACTCTGCTATAAAAATGAAATAATGCCATTTGCTGCAACATGGATAGACTTAGAAATTACCATACTAAGTGAAATTACCATACTAAGTGAAGATAAATATATATCACTTATATGTGGAATCTAAAAAAAAAGACATAAATGAACTTATATGCAGAACAGAAACAGACTCACAGATTTTGAAAAATTTATGGTTACTAAAGGGGACAGGTGGAATGGGGTAAGAGGGATGGACTGGGGGTTTGGGATTGGCATATGTAGACTTAGGTATATGGAACAACTGGCCAATGGGGACCTGCTGCATATAATAGCACTAAAGAACTCTACCCAGTATTCTACAATACACATATCCATTCTCTCTGATTCTTTTCCCACGGTGGGAAAAGAATCAGAGAGAATGGATATGTGTATGTGTGTGTGTGTATCTGAATCACTTTGTTGTACAACAGAAATTATCACAGCCTTGTAAATTAATTATACTTAAATCAAACTTAAAAAATCATCTATGAATATGGTGGTAAAACAAAGACTGAGTAAAAGTAGATTCAATAAAAATTATTTGGAATACCTAGAATGTTACTGTCAAAGAAAAAATTTCCTTTTCATTGATCTACATTTTGGTGCTTACTTAATAAAGGTTTGCAGAGTGGGTTTCTTATTCTTTGTTTACATAGATAAGTAGCTTTGTCTTTTCAAATAAACAACCTCAATGTGGTATTTTCCTGAAATTTCTTAGTGTATTTTGGCTCTGAAGCCTAAAAAACATATATATTATTACTCTGCTTTGGTCAGCAGCACCACAGCAAGGCTTAGTTCCAATTACAAGCAATAATGGCTACATCAGTTGGATAGGATTCGACAAGATGACTGAATCCTATCTTTTACTCTTACTCCAATAATTCCTACCAATCCCAATGCTTTTTGTAGCAGTCCCTTAGATCCTTTGAGAGTCTGAGTCACCCAAACATTGAACACAATGCTGACTTGCCTTTACTAGCAACACTCTGAAACTAGTTCTGCCTTAGGCAGAAAGTACAGCGAGAGTCCTCTGACTCAGAAAGCAAAAGACTTGGTAACCCACCAACACTTTGGGCCCTGCACTAGCACTTCATGCATCTCTCCAAGAAGTATAGTCTGTTCCATGGCCTCATAACTTTTAAGCCCTGGCTCTAGTTTGACATTGCCCAAATCCTCTGCCTTAGCTTCTGTTTGGTTTTCCAGTCTAAAATTCTGATTCTTTTTTTTTTTTTTTGTCTTTTAGGGGCCACACCCATGGCATATGAACGTTCCCAGGATAGGGGTCAAATTGGAGCTGTAGCTGCTGGCCTACACCACAGCCACAGCAATGCCAGATCTGAGCTGCAATCTACACCACAGCTCTTGACAACGCTGGATCCTTAATTCACTGGGGAAGGTCAGGGATCAAACCTGTGTCCTCATGGATGCCAGTCAGATTCATTTCCACTGAGCCACGATGGGAACTCCGATAGGACTCTGATTCTTAATATACAAATTTCTTTTTTGTTGTTTTTTTGTTTTTGTTTTTTGTCTTTTTGCCTTTTCTAAGGGCCACTCCCATGGCATATGGAGGTTCCCAGGCGAGGGGTCTAATTGGAGCTAGAGCCGCAGGCCTATGCTAGAGCCACAGCAACGCCAGATCCGAGCTGCATCTGTGACCTACACCACAGCTCATGGCAATGCTGGATCCTTAACCCACTGAGCAAGGCCAGGGATCGAACCTGCAACCTCATGGTTCCTAGTTGGATTCGTTAACCACTGAGCCACAACGGGAACTCCCAATATACAAATTTCTTGAACTTCAACTGTCCCCTAGTTCATTTTAAATTTTGGATCCACTTCAATCCTACCTGCTCTATACAATGCCTACTGTCCAGTCTGACAGAATAATTCTTCTTTTCTTGACATCAGAGATGATTTCCATGGGGTCTTGCTGATCATCTTGAATTAATTCTACTAAGGTGGAAATGTCCAGAATTGATCAGATTATGACTTTGCATAAACAAATGCAGCTTTTTCTATTCTAAAACAGGGGTTAGTTATCTAATCATACTAAATTTGTACAAGCAATCAGGGTTTACAAAAACTATTTTCTTTGAACAGTATTCTCCATTCCATTTCTTAATTTTACATCAAGTAACAATTGTAATTTAGAAAATACTTTATGGCACAATGGGTTAAGGATATGTTGGAGTTCCCATCGTGGTGCAATGGTTAACGAATCCGACTAGGAACCATGAGGTTGCGGGTTCGGTCCCTGCCCTTGCTCAGTGGGTTAACGATCCAGTGTTGCCGTGAGCTGTGGTGTAGGTTGCAGACGCGGCTCGGATCCCGAGTTGCTGTGGCCCTGGTGTAGGCCGGTGGCTACAGCTCCAATTAGACTCCTAGCCTGGGAACCTCCATATGCCACGGGAGTGGCCCAAGAAATAGCAAAAAGACAAAAAAAAAAAAAAAAGGATATGTTGCAACTGCACTGGTTCAATACCTGGTCCAGTAACTTCCACATGCTGCACATGTGGCAAAAAAGCCCAAAAGCCAAAAAATAAAAACCCCAAACAACAAAGAAAACATTTTTATCAGATATGTTATATTAATCCTAATTTCCCCCGTTAGTAACAGAGTTTTAGAAAACAATAGAGACAGTCCCATTAATCCCAGAAAAATAAAATAAACATATATACTTTCAAGAAAGGTCAATTACAGTAAAAACTATCACATAAATGTATTTCTAGTAGCAGAGAGAAACAAGGCTGGCTTTCTGCAAAATTTTTTGATAACAGAATTATTTCTGGATGTCCATTATGAACCTCTAAGAGAGGATTAAAGCTTGTTAGTCTGCCAGTAAGTCTAAAAATATGTTTTGGGAAATAAAATATTTGGGGGATAAAATATTCTATTTAGAAATTAGGTCTGATTTCATTATTTATTATACATATTGATTAACATGTAATCAATAATTTAATGTCCTTAAAATATTTATCTCTGAATACATTATAGCCATTATCTTATAGCCAAAGGCAGATTATAAGGTATTTTGTAGGAGATATACATTTATACACTCTAATTGGATTTTGGTCATATTTCTTTTATTAGAGCAAATAATTTGCCATAGTAAACATATTCTGACATCATTAAAGTTATTAATAAGACTTGAGCCTTACTATATCAACAATGATAAATTGCAAAAATTATTTGAATTTCATCTGTTTTCCATTAATAGGTAATTACTATTTCTAAATACTGATACCATAATCAAGGCAGAGTTCTTATTTAGGCTAAGCCATTATCATCATTTTACATAAGCAGAACCTGATACATACATTTGCTTATTTGTCTTCCTGATGTGAACAATGACCCGTGTTCGATCTTTAGCAAATATATCTTCTTATTTTTGCCGAAAATTAAATGTGAGAGAACTTGACAAGTAGATAATGTTGCCAGCTTATTCAATTAAACATCAGTCTTCTCCTCAAAGACAAGTGAAGGGAGTTCCCGTCATGGCTCAGAAGAAACGAATCTGACTAGTATCCATGAGGACACAGGTTTGATCCCTGGCCTCGCTCCGCGGGTTAAGGATCCGGTGTTGCCTTGAGCTGTGGTGTAGGTCGCAGACACTGCTCAGATCTGGTGTTGCTGTGGCTGTGGTGAAGGCTGGCAGCTACAGCTCTGATTCAACCCCTAGCCTGGGAATCTTCATGTGCTGCGGGAGCAGCTCTCAAATGACAAAAACAAACAAAATAAACCAAGTGAAGATCTTTCAAAGGTAGTATACAAGAAGGCTTTGCCTTACTATTTCATTTCCCTAAGAAGATCGTATAGTGTAAAACTTTGCACAGTATTAAATGACCCATCTTCAGCTTCTGATTCCATTGACAAAATTATAACTGCACTATAGGAATAATTCTTACAACACAGTTTTCTTTAAAGTTACTCCTGCAGTGGCACTTCTTGAACTAGAAGATGTAGGCGTGGACTTTTGAAAGACTTATTTTTAAATGTAAATATTGTAAGATTACAATTCTTGGCCTTCTTTAAACTAATACCTACAAAACACGATACAGTTTTTATATCAAATGGATGCAGGTCTTCCTGGCTTAGTAAATAGATAAACATCTTTTATGAAGATAACATGTTACTATCATGGTCAAGAACTGGCCTTAAAAAGAAGCTAAACTAGGAGTTTCCATGTGGCTCAGCAGTAATGAACCTGACTAGCATTCATGAGGATATGGGTTCAATCCCTGGCCTTGATCAATGGGTTAAGGATCCAGCACTGCTGTGAACTGTGGGGTAGGTCACAGATGCATCTTGGATCCCATGTTGCTGTGGCTGTGGTACAGGTTGGCAACTGCAGCTCTGATTTGACCTCTAGCCAGGGAATTTCCATATGCCAAGGCTATGGGCCTAAACACACAAACAAACAAACAAAAAAAGCAAAAAAAAAAATCTTATCTCATTGGATTATAACTATCAGAATGAAGAGGTAGATAAAAATCACTTATTTTTTGATATCACTACATATAATGAAACAGATACACAAAAGGTGATTTGCAGAAACTTAAAATGAAAAAGAAAGATGTAATTTACCCAGTAATAATCATGATGCACATTTTTGGGGTATTTTTCTCCTTTATTTAGAGAAAAACTCATCAATTTGACTTTCACTGAAAACATTACCCACTATTTCACTATTTAGCCTTGGGATTGTACTTTACTCTTAGACCAGGGAGTGACAGCAGCAGCATAAAATGTCCTTCATTTTGAACAACTAATTAGGTATGAATAAAAGCACCTTAGTGGGAGTTGTGGGACTCAGCACCATATGCCAAAGGGCCTGGGAAGAGTCTTGCCTTGCCCTGTGTATCTGCTAATAGACAGACAGACCTCCCTAAGTATGTGCTGTGAAACCAACAGGAGCTGGAAAACCTACACAACCCTTCTTGGTCATAGACTGGAAATACTTGGAGACTTGAGCAGAAACCCATGTAAAAGTTCAGCTTTCCTGAGGGGAGATTCTAGCGTGCCACTGCAACAACAAGGACGAGTTTGGATGCACTGGAGATTAACTTTGCTAGTGCTGTCCCTCCCTCAAGGCAACACTGCACTGTTGAACTGTCAGTGACATCTCTTGCGGGGGAAGGGGAGAGCGGTGAGTGCTCAGCATCCACAGCTGTGTGGGATGCTCCTGGAGAAAATCGTTTCTCTTCAGCAGCACCCAGAGTACTGAGGTGGGAACTCCACAATTCAGTGGAGGGAGATTAGGAAAGACGCAGATAAGAATATTAGGGAGTATTACAGGGATGCGTTATGGGTGACTGCATGCAGAATTTCAGAGGGAAGTTTGCCCATGATCTTCTGGGAGAACCTCACCTGGGGATCCCCTCAATGGGCCCATGGGTAACCCTAACACTTCAAGTGCCAAATCCACACCTCCTCCAACTCTGTAGCCATCTCCTTGTGTGCATTCCCAAGTGTGCAGCACACTTGGTAAATGGAATACCCTCAGAAAAACAGAACAGGGTCTGTGGTCGAGGAAGAAACACCACAAACATGAGCTGTAGTGTCACCTTTGGAAAACAAGAAAGAAGATTCCAGCAGCCATACTGGTGAATTGTAAGAACCAGAGAAGACATAAAAGCTTAAGAGTTCTACCATAAGACAGAGTGAGAAATGTGAAAGAGATGTATCCATACAAGCTCAGAGAAAATCTCAGATAAAATAGGACCAAACACCAGTATATCCAACCTGAAGGCAATTAGTAAAAATTTCAAGAGGTGTCTGCTACTTCAAATGTAAAAGCAGTAATGCAAAACTGCAAGGAACATGAAAAAAATCGATGATGCATATAACCAAAAGATAAAAATAATCCTCGAACAACTGAACACAAAGGAATTTTGTCATCTAGTTGATGGAGAATTCAAAATAGCTGTTTTGAAGAAACTCAACAAGCTACATGAGAACAAAAGCAATTCAACAAAATCAGAAAAAGAATATGGGAGCAAATGAGAAATTTAGAGACAGAAATCATTAAAAAGTACCCAAAAGAAATTCTATACCTCAAGAATTCGATGAACAAAATGAAAAAAAAAATGTAATAAAGAGTATATCACAGTATCAGAGTAGATCAAATGGAAGACAGAAAAAATGATCTAGAGATTGGAAACTATGAAATAACTCAATTGGAGGAGAACAAAAAAAATAGATGAAAAAGAGCAAAGAAAGCCTGCATGATCTATGGGATTCCATCAAACATACACATACTAGAATAATTAGGGTTCTAGGGCAAGTTTCCATTGTGGCACAGTGGAAATGAATCCGACTAGTATCCATGAGGTTGAGGGTTCGATCCCTGCCCCAGCTTAGTGGGTGGGGGATTCGGCATTGCCGTGAGCTGTGGTGTGGGTCGCAGATGTGGTTAGGATCCCATCTGGCTGTGGCCATGGAGTAGGTCTGTAGCTGTAGCTCTGATTTGACACCTAGCCTGGGAACTTCCATATGCCACAGGTGCAGCCCTAAAAAGTAAAACAAAATAAAACAGAATAATTAGGGTTCTAGAGGGAGAAGAGGGCAGGAAGTTTGCTGAAAGGAACAATAGCTTCATAGCTGTTTATGAAGCTAATAGATAATTATCCATACAAAAGACCTTCTGCAAGTCACATTATAAGGAAATTGTCAAAATCATAGATAAAAATAATTCCAAAGGCAGGGAGGGGGGAAAAAAGATTATAACCTACGAAGGAAACTCCCATCAGGCTATCAGTAGATTTCTCAGCAGAAACTCTACAGGCCAGGAAAGAGTAGAATGACATATTCAAGGTTTAAACCCCCCCACCCCCTCCAAAACTCTATCAGCCAAGAATACTCAATACAGCATAGTTATCCTTCTGATGTGAAGGAGAAATAAAGCCTTGCCCAGAGGAACAAAAGCTGAGGAAGTTTATCACCACTAGACCTGCCTTGCAAGAAATGCTGAAAGGAGTTCTTTGAGCTGAAAAAAAGAATGTTAATTAGTGACATGAAAACATATGAAAGTATTCAATATACTGGTGAAAGTAAATACAGGATCATATTTAGGAAACCCTAGTTCTGTAGTAGGATGCTGTATTAACTACTTGACTATATTATAAAAGTTAAAGGAAATGAGCATTACCAATAACAATTGCTACTATAATTTGTTAACAAATACACAATAAAATAGGTAAATCATGACATTAAAATATAAAATAGAGGAGGAAAAAGGTGAAGCTTTCGTATGCAATCAAAGTTAACTTGCTGTCAACCTAAAGTGGATTGTTTTATCTATAAAATGTTTTATGTAAGCCTCGTGGTAACTTCAAAGCAAAAACCTAGAGTAGGTTCACAAAAGATAAAGAAAGGGGAAACAGAGTAAATCACCATGGAACAATCACAAACAGAGGGGAATAGAAATAACCCAACTACAAAAGAGCCAAAAGCAGCTAATAAGATGACATTAGTAAATTACATACCAATAATTACTTAAAACATAAGTGGATTGAATTTACCAATCAAAAAGCACAGAGTGACTGGATGGATTTTTTTAAAAAGACCCAATTATACTCTGTCTACAAGAGACTCACTTGAGTTTTAAAGATGAACACAGGCTCAAAGTGAAAGGATGGAAAAATATATTCCATGCAAGTGAAAACTAAAAGAAAGCAGAGGCAGCTATACTTATATCAGATAAAATACTTTAAGCCAAAAAGAGTAACAAGAAACAAATAAGGACATTAAATAATGATAAAGGGATCAATTCACCAAAAATACAAAACAATTACAAATATATATGACCAATACATGCAGTCTTAGCAATGACTTTTTGGACATGACACCAAAGAACAAACAACGAAAGCAAAAATCAAGGGGGAACACAACAAACTAAAAAAACCTCTGCACAGCAGGAGAAACATTCAACAAAATGAAAAAGTAACCTACAGAATGGGAGAAAATATTTGCAAATCATATATTGGATAAAGGGTTACTATTGGATGTATGTAAATAAAGAACTCATATAACTCAATAAGAAAAATGCAATCTGATTTAAAAATGAGCAGGTCAGCAGGTTGGGGACTTGACCTAGTCTCTGTGAGGATATGGATTAGTTCCCTGGCCTGCTCAGTGGGTTAAGGATCCAGCATTGTCCCCAGCTATGGTGTAGGTTGCAGATGCAGCTCAGATCTGGTGTTGCCATGGCTGTGATGTAGGCCTCAGCTGCAGCTCCGATTCAACCCCTCGCCTGGGAACTTCCCTATGCTGCAAGTGTGGCTGTTAAAAACCAAAACAAAACAAAATAAACAAACAAAAAACCCAGAGGAACTCAGTGGACATTTTTCTAAAGAAGACACCCAAATGGCCAAGTGGTATGAAAAGATGCTTAACAACACTAATCATTAGGGAAATGAAAACCAAAACTGCCCTGATAAATTACCTCACACCAGTCAGAATGACTATCATCAAGAGGACAAGAGATAACCAGTGTTGACAAGGATGTGGAGAAAAGAGAACCCTTGGGTACTGAGGGAATGTAAGCTCATGCAGCTATTATGGAAAAAAGTATGGCATTTCCTCAAAAAATTAAAAACAGAACTACTATATGACCCAGCAATCTACTTCTCAGTACATATCCGAAAAAATGAAAACAGGATATTGAGAAGATATCCTCATTTCCATTTTTATTGCAGCATTATTCCCAATAGCCACAATATGGAAACATTATTAAATGCCTATCAACAAATGAATAAAGAAGATGTGGTTTATATGTACATGCAATGGAATATTATTCAGCCATGAGAAAAAAGGAAATCCTGCCATTTGCGACAGTAAGGGTTGGACTTGTGGGCAACATGCCAAGTGAGAGAAGTCAGACAAATATTGTATGATATCACTTACATGTGAAATCCAAAAAAAACTAAACTCACAAAAATGGAGTAGAATGATGGTTACCAGGGGCTGGGGTTGGGGAAATTAAGGAGATGTTATTTAAGGGTATAAACTTGATAAACTATATAAATAATTTCTGAAGACATAATACACAGCATAGTAATTATAATCAACAATGCTTTATTATAAATTTCAAAGAGGCTAGTTTTTTTTTTTTTTTTTTCCTTTTTAGGGCTATGCCCACAGCATATGGAAGTTCCCAGCCTAGAGGTCTAATGGGAGCCACAACTGAAGGCCTAAGCCACAGCCACAGCAACACCAGATCCAATCCGCATCTGTGACCTACACCACAGCTCAAAGCAATGCCGGATCCTTGACCCACAGGGTGAAGCCAGGGATTGAACATGCATCCTTATGGATACAGCTTGGATTCGTTTCTGCTGCACCACTAGGGAAACTCCTGAGAGGCTTAATTCTTAATTGTTCTCACCAAAAAAAAAAAAAAAAAGATAATTATGTGAAGTGTTAGCTGATGCTACAATGGTAACCATATTTCAATATATAAATGTATCAGATAAATGTGCTGTACATCTTAAATCTATACTATATTACATGTCAACTGTATCTCAATAAAAAATTTTATTGTAAGGCCACATTTTAATTAATTTTGTAAAGGAGCTTTATTAGATATTTTATTTTTTGTGTTAAGAAAGAACAATAGAGAATCATATTTTAAAACTAAAACATCAAGGATGCTAAGAAGGTAAAAATACATAACATTTTACATCAAACTGAAATGTATTAGAACTAATACATAGTACATACTACCTCTAAGGCACTATTCTAATGCTTTACACATATTAACTCTGGTGAGTAGCTACTTCCATTAGCCTCATTGTATAGAAAAGGTAATGAGGCAAAGGTGGTGTATACAGCTAGAAACACACAAAATGCTGGAGGTTTCATAGAATTAGCTGACTCTTGAATAACTTGCGAATTAGAGGTGTCCACCCTCGGTGCATTTGAAAGTCCCTGTGTAACTTTACAGTTGGCCCTTGTATCCAGGGTCCTGCATCTGCAACTTCAACCAACTTTGGATCATGTATTCTATGTATATGCGGACTTGCACAGTTCAAACTCATGTTGTTCAAGGGTCAACTGTCCTCAATCACTATGCCAAACTTCTTTAGATATGACTGTATGTGAATCAAACATAATTCTGAGGGAAAGCAGGAGGGTAGTCCACAAGGAGTGTTTTCATTGCAGGATAAAAGAATCAAGACTAATGGTATTAAACTCAGAAAATTTGTGTTTAATGAAAGAAAATTTCAAACAAAATATTCTCCTAAGGTAAGTGGTATAGGATTTAATACTCAAGTTACTTAGAACTACCTTGAATAAAAATGAAGTGTACTTGTTGTAGAAAGTAATTTGTTTTTCCAGGTAATAGAGCTGCTTCTACGGTAATGCTTAACTACCGCTGTAGGGAATACAAACTTAGTCAAGTAAAATAAATTTTCTCCTGATGTTGGAAAGAAACATATAAAACATAACATCTGGAGTTTCAATAAAGTCAATCAACTTAATAAAAACAAGAAAAAAAAGTCTGCTTTCTTGTAAATTTGTGTTTCATTTAATAAATTTCCCAACAATTTAATTTATAACTATTTATTATCCTATATTCTTTGCTACTATGTCAGGCACATCGTCATGTTTTCTTAAATTGACTATAGGTTCTTTGAGAGAAAGAGAGAACCATATTCTTCATTTCTGCATCCCTCAAGGTGCATACCCTGATGCATATACAAAATTGTGCTTAAGAATACCTCTTTTGTTATAACAATACATTATCTATTAGAAAATCCTTCTGACTACTATAAGAGTTGATTTCTGGGGTAACCATACAGTGATTTGAGAAGATAAGGAAGCTGTAAGTATCAGAAAGTCTGTGATTCAAAATATTTAGGATATAGAAATAAATATTTTTCTTTTTATTCCTATGAATAATGCAACATGCTTAATTTATATCATATTCCCTTAACATAATGTATTATATAATATATCTATACTGTCAAATGGCCATATCATCTAACAAAATGTTTACATTATTTATATCTCTAGAAAGTTGGGTGACAACTAGCTTTCATTTTTTTTTTCATTAATATTTCCTTTAGTGAAGGGTCTGTTGGTGACAATTTCACTCAATTTTTGCCTGTGTCTTTATTGTACCTTCATTCATGAGGGATATCTTTTTCTGGGTTTAGAATTTTAAGTTTGCAAATACTTTCTTTCAAGAACATGAAAGATTAAAAGGTATCATTCTACCAGGTACTGAAGTAGGTATGTCTTCCTAAATACTTCTGTTGAGAAATCAGCTTCCAGTACCTAGGTGTGTTTTCTTTGTAAGTATTTGGTTTAGAGTTAACAGTGTTTCATTAGTTTGTAGCTTGATGTCTTTGGACAGTTTTGGAAAATTCTCAGCCATTTCCTGTCAAATTACTTATCCTAAATCTGTCCCTCTTTTCCTGGCCAGCAACTGCATTCACTGTAAATCTTTTAATCATATCCCTTATGTTCTTTCTCCTTCCTGTACTTTTCATTCTGTTGGTTTTCAATGCTTCATTGGGGATGTTTTCTTCTAAGCTATCTTCCAGTTTTCTAATTCTTTTTTTTTTTGGCTCTGTCTAGGTGAAACTTAAGCCCTCATTAAGTTCTTGTTCTTGATTTCAGTTAATGTATTTTTCAGTTCAATACATTCTTTTAAAATTTATTATTTTTTTTGTCTTTTTGCCATTTCTTGGGCTGCTTTTTGCGGCATATGGAGGTTCCCAGGCTAGAGGTTGAATCAGAGCTGCAGCTGCCTAGGTAGCTGGCCTACGCCACAGCAAAGCAGGATCCGAGCCATGACTGTGACCTACACCAGAGCTCACAGCAACACCAGATCCTTAACCCACTGAACAAGGCCAAGGATCAAACCTGAATACTCATGGATATTAGTTGAGTTCATTTTCCAGGGAGCCACGACGGCAATTCCTCTTTCTAAATTTTTAGTTTCCATTTCTCACCTGAAATTGTTAGTATTGTCTTTTATTTCCCTGAACATATTAAGCAGAGAAATGTTAAAATCTGCATCTAACAACCCCATTACCTGGATCCTCTGTAAATCCTTCCCTGACTGCTGTTTCTCTTGTCCTTTTGTTTCTCATTGTTCTTCATCTTGTCTTGTTTTCTCATATGCCTAGTTATTTTTAATGGATATCATACAGAAAAAAAATGTAAAGATAATTTGAGGTGTAGGATAATGCCGCCTTTTTACAGAAGAGATCTATGTCTGCTTTGGTAATTGGCTAGGGGCACAAGCAATCTTGAATCATCTTAATTCAATCAGGAATTGAGATGACTCAAAGCTGGGCTTCAATCCCTATGGAGGCTTGTCTACTTCTGGTTCCTTCTTACTTTTAAGGAGTCATCTGTTAAGATCCCAAGCCAAAGCCTATAGGTTTTATCAGAGTCTTACCTTCCTTCACTGGCCCTGAACTCTAGGCTTTGTCCCTGTAGCTTCATGAGTCTCTCAAAAGCTCTGCCCAGATTCTTAGCCTTTCAGTGACCTCTTTAAGAACTGATAGATGCCACTAATAGAATCATCTCCAGGGGAAAATGGCTCCAACTGTTAAGCTCACTTTATTTTCTTGGAATTGGGACCCATGCTTCTCCACTGCCTTAGTAACTGTCTCATGCCTTCAAACATATATTTTAGTATTTTGATCAGATTTTCCATCTGTTCTCAGAAGGAGGGTGAGTTCAAATAAGCTCGTCTTATCACATCATCTTTATCTCATAAATCTTGATATGTGGTTTTATATTTTCTACTGTGATTTCCTTTTTAACCTACAGATCACAGATGAGTGTTAAAGTATTTAAAAAATTAATAATAAAAGAACAATGACTAATATTTTATAAAGTCTATAATGTGGTTTCATATCTACTATATCATAACCACATCCTTAGATGGTAGATTATTATCATCCTTATTTATTAACAGATGGGAAAACTGAGTTGAAAGGGACCACTTAAGATCATACAGAGGATGAAAAAACATTATCCTTATTTGAATTTACTGCATTTTATTGCTTTTATGTTTATTTTCTGTTTTCCTCCTCTACAACGAAAGCTCTTCGAATGCAGCGGCCTCGATTTCCCTTTTCACTGCTCTATTTATATGACTTCAACAGTACTCAGCATATACTGGATGGCCAGTATATTTTTTAATTGATAAAAGTTACTAAAGGAATGAATGATAAAAGGACGATACTCTTTGTATTACAATTCTGAATAATAAAAATTTATATTTATATAGTACTAGGTAATTATGAAGTGATTTGTAAATATTATATGCCATTTCCGTTTATAACAATTCTAAGAAGATTTTATTATTTTTCTCACTTTAGAGTCACAGTGAAGTTAAGGGAGTTAATCACAGAGGCAGTAAGTGGCAGGGCTGGGACTCTGAATCTTATTATCTTACTTCAGCTACAAGAAGCCAGGGCTATTTCCACTAGAGCACAACTGACTCCTTGTATTGCAATGGCTTCCCTGGGAGTTTACTCCCAGGACTGCACACCTGTGGGCATTCAATATGTATATAAGTTTTCTAATGTTTAATTTACATTGAAAATATCTGATTGAAAGGAAGGCTGTAGCTTTGAATTCGTCTGGAAATTTGTGTATGTAGAGAGCACAGAAAATACTTAAGTTGGTAAGCAAACATGATAGTCATTGAAGGTCTAAAAATGATTAAATAGCCATCAGTATGTCTGCATTCATATACACAAACACCTTATTGAAAATAAGTAAACTGCGATCTAAACCAGCTTCCCAGTTCATACACAGTATAGCTGAATGCATATGAAGTGCAAACATTATTACTGAGCTATTAAGAAAATTAGGAAGGATCCTTTGCTTTGTTAAAAAGTCACAGACGAATTAGCAAACATTTATAAGAAGTGACAAAATTGAGGAATAAATAGCTTTTGCTATGTGATATGACACAGATAAAATATATACAAAAGAAAGGTTAAAATATTTAACAATCACGTTCTTGCAGACATGAAATCAAGGGGACTATAAAAGACAAATCACTGCTGAGGAAAATAAGACGGATAGCTAGGCTAAATAACTTTGTTCTTGAGTGATTTTTGACTAAATAAGAACTTGAGGAAAAATATGGAATAAAGCAATGCATCCTACCTAAACAGATTAATTTTCCTTAAAGAAAGCAGCTAACTTAGAGCTAATGTGCTAAAAGACTACACAGATATATAAAAAATACTACATATGAAAGATACAGAACTATTAAATCTGATACATGGGAACAGAGATTTCCTAAAAGGATTGTTAAATTCCTGGAATAGAACTATCTAATGAAGTAGGACAAAGAAGGGAGGGGGATAAACTTTCAAAAGTTTAAACCTAAGAAAGAAATCATACTGCATATTACAATGGGTAGCCAATTCAGGAGAGGGCTAGAAAGGGTAATTCTTATTTCTGTCTAACTACTTACGTCAACATGCCACCTGATTAAACACTGACCCCTAAATGATACCCTGCGCCTGTTAATTTTACCCTTCTAACTTCACCCCGACCTTCTCATAAAGGGTGTCCAGAAGGGATAAGGGATGTCTCAGAAATTCAAACATTTATCTTCTTTTCTGGTCTTAGGCAAGGAACCACGGTGAAGGGAAAGAGGGATTATAACATTTCTCTCTCTGAGTGTGGTAGAATGTGATGCCAACTGTGCTTCACATTAGGGAATAGCATGGGAGAGCCAGAATCGCTGAGAAAGGATAGGTATGACTCTGGTCCAGGCTCTGAAGGCTGGTGTAGACTTGACAAGTGTTGGGAGAAAAGCAGATAGATGATGGGAAAAGGACATGGACACACTGACAAAATGTGCCCCTGACTAGAGCACCTCACCTACTGGGGGCCCAGAAACCCAAAGAAGGCAACATAATATGAGTATAGATCTATCTGGGGACACACTAAATAACAGTAAACAAATGCATGAGAGCTAGAAGTCAAGATCCAGAGAGGAAGGCCAAAGATAGAGGAAGAGGGATTTAAACTGCATCATATTTGAACACTGATCGTAAGGGCTGTGATTTATGCAGGCTGCTAAAGAGGGGGAATGTGTATTAGAGTCACATGCCTGGGTTTGTGTACTGACTTCACTATTTACTAGCTATAGAGCAAGCTATTAAGCCTTAGTTTCTTATCCTCCTTAGAGTGTGGGGATAATAATAGCATAAATTTCATAGAGTTCATGAGGATTAAGAGAGTTAAAATATGTAAGTCACTAGACATTTTAACAATGCTGTCAGCCCCATGCTGCACATCAGCCTACTGAGAAATTAAGAGATTAATTGTATAAATGATGGGATAGAGTGAATTACTAGTGGTTTATAGGTTAGAAATAAAGGATTATTATCCTTTCAGATGCAGAAATATACACACATACAATACAGATGTATCTCAGGTTTCAATTTGCAGCTAGACTAATTATATGAAACAAAATAAATGTAGCTTATGCATTAATCATCTTCAGGGAAGGTTAATTTGATAGCATTCAAGTATCTAGACAACCCACAAAAAAAAAAAATTAGAAGTAAACAACAAGAAAGAATCTGGCAAGTGATTTACTTTCACCCATAAAATTTAGGCAAAGGAAACCTATTAAGTAAAACACACATTTTATTTTTTGAAATTAGTGTCATATTGGTTTTTATCAGTAGGACTTTTCTTCAACATCTGTAGTAATAATTTCCCTATTTTTTTGAAAGCACAGAAAATTCAGTAAGCTCAGATAAGACTTGTTAAATCCATACTAGCAAATATTGATAGAATTTTGAAATTTCTTAATTTCTTTTTGAATTGTTGTAATTCTTTGGAGAAACAGTCTAATGAGTGAGGTCCTGCCTTAGAGAAAAGACATAACAAGGTTGAGTTATAGTCTCCATGACGTTATTTGAAGCTCAAGATAAGTTACTTAAGCATGGATTTAAAAGAATGAAGGATAAAGTGGTCATTCATTCATTTTTTTGTGTAATAAATAAGCAACTGAGTATCTACTATTGGCTAAATGTTATGAATACTAAATCCATTACAATCCTAGAGTTTATAGTCTAGTTAGGATGATAGGCTTATTAAAGAAACTAATTAAAACAGCTATGATTGGAGGGATGTGCTTTTCTAACAGTTTTCAGATATAGAAATGGAAAAGGTTACTGTATACCACAGGCTACGTGCAAGGTCAGTTTGATGTAGTGAAAATCTAAACAAAAAAAAAATATTTTCAAAAGAACTACAATATAACCTTTAAGTACCTACAGTTACTTAAATTCTTAAAATATTTTTTAAAAGATGTTAAGAACTAGTTTAATGAAAAAAAGAGACTACTGAAAATACAAATGTCATCATGTAAATGAGGGATTCTGAAGTATTAAAAAGTTTCACTAGGGCAAGTATTCATATAAAACATTTTTTCATAACAATAAATCACCCAGCAATTTTAATATCTGTGGTTACCATATCAGTGTCATCTTTTGTCAACTTTTTCCAATTAAGATTCGAATTAATACAATTAGACTAAAACTATTGTAGCATATATTCATTGTGTTGGTTGATAATAAGCGCCACACTTGCAATTTATAGTACCACAGTGTTTTATAAGGGCCATTACGCTACTAATTAGTTGCATTGATCAGAATGGCACATAACACAGCAGTACCAAAATATTATAATTTACTTAGACTGCTTTGCATCTAGTATTATATTTATTTGTACTATGGGTGACCACAAGCATAACTGAAATCAGACAGATTGTTTCCACTAACAATATCTAAATGTGAACTTCAGAAAGCCAACAGAGGGGAATTTTACTGACAATTTTTGCCAGTGAAATTCACTTGTTTCTCAATATACCATAAAATTAGTTGATCTATGACAAGAACATAAAGTCAGGACAAAACAGGGTCAAATATGGCAAGAATACTATATACTTATGTATAAATTAGTGTACATTTAGTTTGAATCTACTTATTTGTAGGTTTCTGCCACCTAGATATATAATTTTTTGGGGGAGAGCAGGGGGAGATTTGCTTAGAGGGCTTGGCTCTGATGGAAGGCTGCTTTTAAACACTCTAAACCATCATATTCAAACGCTTTAGGTTCTTTTGGATCTCAGCTTCCAATTATAAGTTGGGGGTGTAATTTTTTTCCAGTCGTCATAGTAAAAGACATACACTAAGGAAAAAGTCCAATTTTCAGATTTGTATACTAGCACTCAAAGTCAGTATTTTCGAACATATTATCAGGCTTCAATTCTTTGAAAGCTCATAGAAGAAATAGTTATTCTGCTAATTAACCAGCAGAATGATATGACTGCCAGTCCAAGTGGATCATCAACTTAACTGACTGAGAAAGAGTTGCCTGGATCTTGCTTTAAGCACTGTAATTTACAACAGTATATAAAGCCTCTGAGAAGGAAAAATGCAAAATTTTCACTTATGTAAATCACAGCAAACTAAAGGGGAAATACAAATTTGTTAGGGGAGATAAAAAATGTGTTAGATTTCTTTATGTAATATTTTTGGATGGTGGCTTCAATGTCATTTTTAAAAAATCTACAAAAATTACAACATGAGTTTCTGAATCTGAATTATGACTGATATTTCTGACATTTTGTATTTTATGGTTCTCTCTTAACAGCTTTTTAATTTAAAGTCTTGTTGGCAAAAGGACTTTTCTTCATTACTGCTAAAATATTTTAAAATTTACCCAGAAGTTCATTTCTATGACTGATTTTGATATATATATATATATTTTAAATTGAATATGTCAATAAAAACACTCCCTACAAATAAAAGTCCAGGACCAGATGGCTTCAGAGGTGAATTCTACCAAATATACAAAGAGGAACTTATACCCATCCTCCTTAAACTTTTTCAAAAGGTTGAAGAAGAAGGAACACTCCCAAAGATATTCTATGATGACACCATCACCCTAATTCCAAAACCAGACAAAGATAACACCAAAAAAGAAAACTACAGGCCAATATCTTTGATGAATATAGACACAAAAATTCTCAGCAAAATTTTAGCCATCTGAACCCAACAACATATAAAAAAGATCATACACCATGACCAGGTGGGATTCATCCCAGGTGATTTTGATAATTTAAAAGTTAGAAGAAACTAACATTACCTCTACTTTATAATTTTATATCTTCCCAGTTCCCCCAGACATTTATCACTAGGATGCTTATAAACTAATCTTATGCTAGCTAACACCATGTCCAAGACACTGAATATAGTGTGATATTGTGTTACAGTTTAGGTTTGTGAAGTAGCATGAGGTACCCCCTATGGCATTTGATTGTATTCTATCCAGGGAATGAAGAGAATCATGCCAAACTGTGATTCCTTACAATAATGACTGCTTTGAAACAAAACAAACACATGTTCTTACCTTCTTCCTTTCTTCTCTTTGCTTCTTCTTCATTTCTTTCTTTGGCTTTCAATGCTTCATCAGCTTTTGCTGAAATAAAAACAATAAAATTTCTGCACTTATTTTATGCCTGAATCATGAATGAAAACCCCAGGAAAAGGGAAAAGAAATGCATTACATATTTTTCTGTGAAGTGGTCAGAAGGGAAAAAAATGGCTGAGAAGCTGAAATATACATTTTACAATCTTTATTCAGACTATTTACAAGATTTGCTTATAATCTTTGAAGCTTAGTTCAAGATAATCTGCACAAAAAAAGCATTTAAGCAACGTAAGTTTAATGATGGCATACAAACTGGGAAAAACTGTTGGTATTAAAAAGTCATCTGATTTGTTAGTGTAATGCATCTGTTTTAAACTTTGGAGGAAAGTTCTTAAGCTACAATTCACATTTTAAATATAAGAAGCTTGCTATATCTTTGGAATGGTACCAAATTAGGTAGCGTATTATTTTTTTTTTTTCCATTGCATATCACGGTAGCAGTTCTTTACTCATGTTATGACAGCATTTGGTAAAAAGAATCTTTTTCCCTCTAGAAACCTCTTCCCTTATTACTTAATTATCTACTAGTTGCTCAACTGCAGGGGTTTTCAAACACTTTACTACAGATGTTAAAGAAGATTAAAAATATACAGCACAGTAACAAGGGACTATCAATATACTCTGTAAATTAATTAAATTTCTGTTCTAGCACATCATTTATTCCAAAGCATTAATGTCTCAAAGGAGCGATTCTCCTTTATTGCCGGCTCACTGCCTGATGAGTGAACTAAGTGAAAATAAGTCTCTAATAGCATTACAGTTGATGAAATATTAAGTTAAAAAAGTATTGCCTCGTCAAAAGAAAAAGAATCAAACTGTGCAAGCATTAAACTTTGGATGAGTCTTTATTATAATGATAACAGCAATATAAACAGTGATTTAAAAAATAAACACACTTTCTCTTCAGTTTTTGGCTGCATATATTTTTCCTATGCAAAATCAACATATCCTTTTGAAGTATAAAACCTGACTTAAAAGAGGAATTTAAAGAAAATACACACCACATATATAACTATTTTTCTTCAAAAGCTTAATTTTTCTTCACTGTCAACATTGACACTTTCTTAAAATATAAAACTTATAAAATGGTGTTGTGAAGTGCTATATCCAATTACACAGACATCTGTTTCCATTTACAAGCTTTAATACATACTTAGACTGCATTTAAAGTCATGAAATATTAAAACTTTTATGCCACTCTGTATCATTGCAAGAATCTATTAAATTAGATAATAAAAACAAACCACCAGTAACTCTAAAGACTTTTTTACTTCATTTACACTTTATTCTCCCTGGTAGAAGGACAAGGATAATAGAAATTCCATTTAAATTCAATTTTGGTTATATGTGTAATTGTAGATATACCCCTTGAGTCATGTAAAATGCTCAGCTTATGTTTCTTTCAAATTATCCCGCTCAGATTCACATTCTACTCCTTACAACCATCTTCAATATGTATTAGCTGAGCTCATTAGACTGAAATTTAATAATGCAAACATCAGGTGGATTTCAAGAACCTCCATTAACAACGTAAGATGGATTGCTTATATATAGCTCTTGGGCCAACTGGGCACAATTTAAATTCAATAAACTACGCTGCCTAAATCTGATTTATCTATTTCACTATGCTGGTTTGTCCTTTCTTACTGATTTGTTGCTATACATGGACAATTCATTGGAATATTGTTTTATACAGTTTTCTTTAAACTGCAAATGGCTCTTGTGCTGTGGTTAAATATTTTATGTAATTGAGCTTCATCCTGTCAATCAAAATTCCCAAGTATGTGTATGTGGGTATAAATAAAAAAACCTTTGAATTATGCAAAAATGTCATAGAGAGTAATTAATTTTAAAAGCACACATTTGAAAATTTTATCAATAATCAATATGTCTCTACAAAGGATCTGATGAATTCACATATAAAAAACACATTTATTCAAATTCAGTCATTAGGATAACCTCATCAATTACTATGGAAATTTTGAAAAAACTTTCTTTTTTTTTTCCTTTTTGACTGCTCTATGGTATTATTATTTAAAAGTGAATACAGAAGAATATATGATCATTCTTACAGGATTTAGATTATCCTAAAATTTTTAATATTCTTTAAAAGGTGGCAATCCCATTTTACAGAGGGGTGATATGGAATCTCATCACAAAATTTGATGCCAAAGAACACAACTGGTAAATGGTAAGACTTCTAATTTATGATTGTTCTCTTTGGGCTTACAGTAGGATCTACAATAAAACATACCATTTACCAAGTACTTACATATTCCACTAATCTTGTACAAAATTTCCAATTTCTTGGCTCTTCCGCACTCTCTAGGCTAAGTCTCCTCCTGGCTTTTACTTCCTTCCCTACCCAACCTGAACTCCTAGACTATTATTTTAATTCCATGCTTATAAAAACCCTCGTTTCCATTATTCCTTTGTTGTTGTGCCAAACTACTACCAACACATCTGACCATTTTTTTCTGTTCTTGCTGCAGAGGTTCCCTACAAAATAGTATATAATGCTATTGACTGTACTGGAAACTAATGACTTAGAAATTAGCCTGAATCCTTCCATGTTGCTCCTCCTTAAGCAGCATCCATGGTTTGTTTCCATTCTTGTTTTCTACAACTCACTATTCTTTTTCCACTATGCCAATAACCTCACAATGATTCCCAATTCCCTGACATTTCCTTAGCTTCATTCCCATTCACTTCCAAACTTTTATATTCACCAATCCTTGTTTTTTTGCCTTGTTTCAGAAAGTAAATCCATCTACTTGTGCTTTAGAACCTATTCCTTTCTGTATCCTTTAGGATTCTTTCTGCTTTTTAATGTGCAAACTCACTCTTCTCTATTCTCAGACTACAAATACATTTAAGTCTCGTAAATCCTGTACAATATTTATTTTTCTTTGATCCAAGTTACTGCCTTTTGTCGTTTCTGTTTGACTTTGCCCCAACAGCTTTTGTAGTGGTCCCTAAAAACTCTATGATAGCCAAATCTGTTTTATCCTGTCATACTCTATTTTTTAAACAGCTAACCAAACACATTTTTATCAAAATGTTCTCCTCATTCTAACAGTTCTTTATGGGCCTTTTTTGGCTGCTGTCCCTCTTACGCATCTTATTTCTTGGAGTTCTTTTGTTACATAGTCTTGTAGAAGATTTAAAATCTAACCCTTATGTCTATCATAGTTCCAGTTCTGCCTCTTTCCAGACCAAAAGAACATTTTTTTTTCAATTACTTCCTGAATACCTCCACATAGACTACTCAAAATCATGTCCATAACTGAACTCATCATCTTTCCCTCAGATCCCTTAATCTATTTTCCTTGGTATTTCCTGCTTTCTTACAGATTAGAAACCTTTGTGACACTATTCTCTAGATCATATCCTCATGCAGTAGTGACTGACCAGGAGTTGCAACAGGTTCCACTCCATAGCGTATCTCCAGAATCCATCTGGTCCTTTGCATTTTTACTGCCAATATTCATGTTCAGGGCCTCACTTCTTTTCACTTTTAATACTATTCCTTCTAATGAATGCTCTATATTACCACCTGAGCAAGGAGTGTATTCCTATTTTGTATCCCTAGCAGCAAGAAGAGTGTGTGGAACAAGAAAGGCGCAACAATTATAAAGTAAATAAATACAGCATTCTTAGTGTGATCATATCATGTTACCTCTAAAGGCACCCTGTTGTGCATATAGATGTAAATCTGATCTCTTTAGCATGCTATCTAAAGGCTTTCATCATCTGATCTCAATGAAAGTTTCCAGCTTCATCATTCACTAATTCTCTTTCATCATTTCAAGGATGCAGGGCCTTGTGGGGTCACACTGCCTTTTGTTTGTATTGCCATGCCTTTGTTCTTGCTGGGGTGCTTACCTCATTTTCTTGCTGAGAAAATCTTATCAGAAAGTTTTAGCTCAAATGTCACCCTCTTCTGTGAAACCTTCCCCGATCAACATCCCTTATCCTCAAATGGATTTGACTGCTCCCTCCTTTCTTCTTAGGCACTTTAATACCTTCCTTATGAAATAAACAGTATTGTTATTTCTTCATTAAAGAAAATATTCATCTCCTGGAGAGCAGGGCACATAGTAAGTGTGACAGAAATCAGTGGAAATAATACCCTTAAAGCGATTTGAGAAGATACTAACTGCATCTTGGAAATAACATTTTAATCATCAAAACAGAACTTCGTACATGAGCTGAAAAACAGGGTGCATATAACTAAATATGTATATTAGACTACAAGGTTTTAACAAAGAATTTTGAATTTTCCATGAATGTAGTGTAAAAAAACCAAAGAGATTTACACATAAAAGAAAAATTAAGAGATGGTATCATCATTGTTATCAAAGTTAACAGTTATTAAAGGTTTACTATGTGCCTTTGAGTTTATATGTGTGTGTGTGTATATCACTTAATCCTCATATTGGCTCTATCCCCATTTTACAGATGAGGAAACTGAAACACAAAAAAGTAAAGTAACTTTTTCAAGGTCATAGAGTTAGAAGCACAGAAGATCCGTATGTTCTAACATCTACTTAAGAAGATACTATGAAACAGTATAATGCCATTAAAATAATGAGATAAATTGCATTAATGGCATAGAAAAGATCTTCAATACAAATGTCAAGTAAAAAAAGCAGACTGAATAACAGTATATAGCATGATCCCATTTACTGAACAAAGTACATGAATATATATGTAAATGAATAGAAAGAGGACAGGAAGTATCTGGAAAACAATTTACCTGCCCAACCTCGAATGTGGCAGAGTAGGGTTTCTACCCAAATCCAACAGGTGTGCTCTTTAATTTATTATATTACCTTTATATAAAAATACATATGAACCCTAATAGTCCATAAATTAATTAACAAGTTATAAGAATAAGTAATATTCTTCCCTAAGTTAGGAAAATTATTCTCTCAGGATACTGAAGTTTTTTGATGCCCTGATACCAATTTTGGAGCCCCAAGAGAAATGTTCTAGTGAACTGCAAATAAAAACATCTAGCAAGATGTATATTCCTGCATATTTCAGTTTAATGTAATTCTTAGTGCTTTTCATGCTAATACTAAGAAAATGAACATGTTTCATAGGCCCTGCAGTATCAAAATATTTTAAGCAATGATTATAAAAAAGGGGGATTTATATCAGGATACTAGTATTATATTCAGCATGATCCATCTCAGTCTTTAAATGTATAAGGACTTTACTGGATTAGTTATCAAAATACATCTGAGAAATTTTTCTGATGTTTTATTATTTCCTCTACATTTACTATGTCACATGTTTATTCAGTCCAAATGCTGTCATATGCTTTTTTTTTAAAAAAAAAACTGCGAGTAAAAGAGATATGTAAATTAACAATAAAGTGTCATTTCCCCCCAAAATTCTAAAGGTATTTTATCTAGATAAGTTATTACTGTGTAATAGTTTATTGATAAAGAAATAAAAGGCCCAAGAAAGTTAATGAGCCAAAGTTCAGAATGATTGAGATTAGGGACTGTGATTCTAGTTTAATTTTTTTTTGTTAAAGCCGATTTCTTACCTATTCATTCATACAGAAGCAAACAGTAACCAAAATTACAGAATAATGAACCTGTTCAATACACAAGTTAATGTTTACAGAAAAACTTTTATCTGAATATACTTTGTTCAGAATCACATGGAAAGTCTAAAAAGGCCTCTTCCTTTGTAATAACCACTAATGTATGTTTATTTGTTTCATATATTTCAGGTGGCATGAGAAAGTATTTCTAGAGAGTTCTTCCAAGTAGTACTATGTTAAATCACATAAACATTTGGGGCTGGAGAAAATTTCAGTAATTTTGAGATTCTACCTGCACCCCCTTCTTCCAAAATACAGTAGATCTTCTAAATGACAAAGTGATCAGTGGTTCTATTAAGTATCATTCTGATTCCAAATTATACAGTATCATTTTCCCATAATTCCTGTGTCTCTGTAGTGAACAAGGGCTCTAAGTAAGAAATGCCTGAATAAAGGCATTAATAATTTCCATGCTACGTGTTTGTGAGACAGACAACTAGCAAACAGTGAAAAGTTACATTTACTTTTAGGATTTAATTTTCTTTGAACTTTTATATTGATAGTTAAGGCAGTTTTGTTTTAACCTTGAGGGGAAAAACTAGGTGATGGTACAGTTTAGCTCAGCTGTTCCAGGGTCTCTTTCCAGGTTCGAATGGAAAGGAGAGAATAATAAGTGTCTGCTGGAAGAGGTACAAAGGTGTAAATACTGAATTGATTTTCTAAATCTATCAGCCCATCTGTTAACAAGCACAACTACTTTTTGATATTTCTAATTCCTCAGAAGGAAAAAGGCATCATTGTTAGTACGGAGAAAACAACTTTTTTTTTTGGGTCTTTTTATGGATGCACCCGTGGATATGGAAGTTACCAGGCTAGGGGTTGAACTGGAGGAGCCGTAGCCACTGGCCTATACCACAGTCACAGCAACGCCAGATCTGAGCTGCATCTGTGACCTGTGCTGCAGTTTGTGGCAATGCCAGATCCTGAGTGAGGCTAGGGATCAAACCCGCATCCTCATAGATAATAGTTGGGTTCTTAACCTGCTGAGCCCCAATGGAGACTCCAGGAAAACAACTTTTAGTTTTTAGCTTCTAAAAAAAGGTGGTTGTTGGTGTGTGTTATATGGGGAGAAGTTTATAAAAATATGTGGCAAATGATATTAGTTTGGAATCAAAGCTAATTACTTTGTGGCATATTTGCATCAAAATAAATAATTATAGATCTAACAACTTGGTTGACAAAATGATGAAAAATTTGAATTCAAGGAAATGAAATTACTAGGAACATCAGAATTGTAAAAGCCTAATTTTTCCTTATATATATGAAAATAGTAATCCCCAGAGATTTCTAAACATCTAGATACGATCTTAAAAATAACAACAGAAAAAAATGGACATACTAGAGTTATATTATATGAGAAAGTTAAATATGACTTTCAGAGAGAAAAAAATTATAATTAATCTAAAACTGTAATGTTAAAAGAATCCTAAGATGGTGTGATTATTAAGCTTTTCTCAGGTATTTTTGCTGGATTTTACCTACTGTTTTTTGCACTTATCAGCAGAGCAGACAATCTAAAAACTCGTTAGCTAACACTATCACATTCATTTATAAATTTGCATATGAACACACCTACTGCTTCTGCATGTCTAAAGGTTATATTACTATGGTTATAATATTAGCTCCCCCAGGTGCCTCTGCCTCCTTTGCACACACAGCTTAGGAAAGATCCATTAATTATAAGTTCTTATTTCTAACTAACTTGAATCATTAATAAATACTAGCAATATTAATGTACACAGAAGAAACAAATGCATTGATAGACACAAACTATCTTGCATGGTGAAGAACAACAATAAAACAAGTATACACATAAAAATGTTTAGTTATTTCCAGTATTTGAAATAACTCTGAATCTGCCTCAAACAGCAGCAGCAGGGTCAACAGTAACTACAACCGAAAAACTTTTACAAACATGAAATTGCAATTACTGCATAGCTACGGTTAAAAAAAAAAAAAAAGCCACTGTTCATCATCGGTAAATGCTCTAAAAATATTAATTTTTGCTAGATCACTTTAAAGCGGTATCTTTTTTATTAGTTCCTTCAAATGTCTATCCAAAACAGATTGGCAGAGAAAATTCTCCAGCAGAATACTGTACCCTAATCACTGAGCTAAGTGCTGAGGATTAAGAAATGAAGTTTAAAGACAAACAAGGGCTATTACATTTAGAATGGATGGGCAATGAGGTCCTACAGTACAGCACAGGGAACTATATCCAGTCTCTTGGAATAGAACATGATGCAAGATAATAAGATAAAAAGAATATATACATAACTAAGTCATTCTGCTACATGGCAGAAAATGGCACAACATTGTAAATCAATTATACTTTAATAAAAAAATGTATGTATGTTAAAAAAAAGATGGGGAAATGTAAAAACGGAGGTACTTAGGAAGTAATGAAGAAAGAGGATATGGGGAGAGAAGATTTTTAGGAGGAGGGATAATTGGGCTGCCTTGTAGGATAACCAAGTGTTAGGCAGACAGGCCAATTATTTGGTTCATGAAAGTGTAATGAACCAGCCCAATTATGTTTTACTTTATGGTTATAATCCACTGCAGATGAGTTTTGAAATAAATAGTCATAGAAGCAGAAGGTACGTTGTCACACAATCCAAGGGACATTTGACCAGGGACAGTGCTCAAAGGGTGCTGTCTACTGCTAGGGAGACCCTATCAACTCAAAATGACCACAAGTCAAGAATGAGGTTATAGTACAAATCATATGCAAAGCAGGCAAATTCTCAGCAAATCATAAATATCTCGAGCTAGAGATCACATAGAGCATGTTCCTTGGAAGACCTATTTTTCATGATTGTTCATTTAAAAAGGGATCACAGTGAAATTAGACTGGGTAACACAACACTGAGTTCTCTCACCTGGAAAGCTAAAATACTTATCAACAAATTTACACCTGAGAGAAACTGTGTTGGAAAAACCTGTTTAACTTACTTCAGCCTCTGTTTCCCAAACTATATTTCCCAACTATATTTTACCAAAGAATGATTATTTTCCTGTAATATAAACAAAGAATATACTCTGAGAGGTGCTAATCTAGCTAACACTTTCACTAACTTAAACTTTCCCCTAATTCAGAATCAGGTATAAAAACATTTCATCATTATATTTTTCCTTAAAAACCTCCTATTTGAATATTTGAAGACAGGAACCATATTATTCTGAAGTCTAGAAATTATTTTGTAGAATCTCATGCCTTAAGTTATATATAAATTGAAGAGATGATTTGCATTTACTTCTGCAAGTTGTTAAAACAGTAATAGTAATAAATGGTGGTAATGGTGAAAAACTGTGGATTCAGTGAAAGTAACAAATGGAAAACTAAAAAATCATATGACATCTTCTAATTATTTTCTACTTTTCTTAGCACCGATGTGGGAGTATAAATATTTGGAACACATTGAATGATTTGGGTTTGTTTGCTTTTATATAAATATCCTTTTGTATACTGTGTAATCATTTCCAAAGTAAAAGCTTCTTTCACTATTTTATCTTATGTCATGTCTTCTGGATTTTCTCTTTTTCTTACACCCCCAAATGGGCTTAAAGATTACCTAAATTTGCAAAGACTTACTCTATGTGCCCTTTCTTTTTATTCTGTTGGAAAATTTTCTATGTCATTTATTAGAAGAGCTTTGATGATCAATTTCACTGCTGAGTGACACACTAAGTTTGTTCAACAGATGTGCTCGCCTAATGCAGCTGTATGAATATCCTAATGATCTTTATTTGAATAGGCATTTTTCTTTGCAACACTCCTGCTGGAATTCATGAGCATTCCAATGTCATGGGAGGAATCAAATAGATCTAATTATAATTTAAGATGAAAAAGAAGATAGCTAATAGAGGTTTTTTGTTGTTGTTTTGTTTTTGGTTTTGGTCTTTTAACATGTAAAGTCCTGTAACCTTCTGATCAGGCTTATATTTCTCTTCTATAGTTGTGTTGGTGCCTGATGCTTCCCATCTGTAACTTCCATTCTGTAACCTGAATAAACTGCTTAGCTATAGTAATTAGAATGTCATTTACTTAACTCTCAGAACAAGTTTTAAAAAACTGAAAACAATCCAATAATAACAACATGGGGATACAGAAATGCTGGGATGTTTAGTCTCTCAAAGAAAAGCAGTACTAAATTTTTTTTTTCTTTTTTACTGAATGCTTATATGGAAAATAAAAATAACTTCAGCATTCTGTGTTCCCTTGACTTATAGCACATCCATCAATTAGATGTCAGTTTGAAGTCAGCTGACCACCACTATAACCCTCATTCCAAGAAAGATGTTTCAGCATTTCAGAAAAACTCTGGGGTTTGGAGCTACAGAATTATTCCCTTTGAAAGGAATCATATCCTAGACTAAGTGATTTGTAATGCTTATTCTTTTCAGTAACTTCAAATACCCTATCAATACATATTTTTGAAGAGTAACTAAAGGTATGCAATTCTTTTAAAAATAAGAACCAAAGTCTGGAAATAACAATGTATATTTAACTACATATGTCAGAAATCAAAGATGAGACACAATAGTTTCCAAATCAAAAAAATTATGCCATGACTTCTTTTCCTAATTTTTACCTTACTCTTATACTACAAAGGATGTTTCTTATTTAAAAAATAGAATTATTTTTTTTTATTAATATGTTTCCATGGTTTCAATTCCTGAGGGAAAACCAAAAACTTAAGCAGGCCTACTATGTGTCAGTCACTGTACTATGTATTTTAAAAGTATTTTAAAATACAGCCATTTCATACAGCCCTCAAAAAGTTTCAAAGAGGCTTAATAATTTGCCTGAGGTTACATACCCTAATAAATAGATGAGTCAAAAATTATAACAGGTCTTTCTGCTCTTCTTTTAATCACACTATAATGATTTTAAAAAACAATGTGGAAATAACTTGTATAAACCAAATCTAGTCCCACTAATGATTTTTATTAAAGGATAGTTAATTTTTTCCTTTTTAGTTAGTTTAATTGTTAGAAAGGTCATGAACGAAATGTCATTGTAAAATAACAATGAAAGCAAATAATTTGGGGTGAAATTGCTGTGCTATTAATAACTATTTTGAAGTTTATTTTTTTAGAAATATAAAATGCTCAATATTTAAATGCATGTCATGATTTTTGGTTGCCTCAACTTGAGAGACCCATCATTTAGGTCTGAGGCCAATAGCTGGATTTCAGTTCTTCAATACATACATCCCTACACTAAAAATGCTAACACCCCTGATGAAATGCAGACTTCCACTGCTGGGTCCACAAATTTTCCCCAAAGGAATTTTATACCATGTTCTGAGTAAACCCTGCTAAAAGTATGTGTTAAATGAACTTTTATATACTATATTCTGATAGAGGGAGTTGTATAATTGCCCTACTAATTGGGATGTCCCTAAATGCTAAAGAATACCCACAAGTACAATTCAAAATTAATAATACAGGCTTTGTTGGGTAATAAACTAAAGCACTCTGAAGTTGTGACGTAGTTTTGGAAAGATCTCTGAGATTTCTGTTTTCCAGATCTGTGAAAGACAAGCACATAATGGAACTGTTGCATTTACTCTCTAGTGTGAACTATAAACTGGGCCAATATATGACCTTTACCAGTCTATTAGTGAAGAGGCATGTTCTTTTCTCTCATATGATAAGTTAATTAAGCAGTAGCAGTGGCAGCTTAAAGTAGAAGAAGTAAAGAAAGAAAATTGGTATCTTTAAAAATCATAGTCATGATCTATACCAATGCTCAGGCAACTGAGTTCAGTCTCTGAAACAGAAATAGCTTAATATTAACAAGTTGAAGGTCACAGAAATAATAATCCAGAATTTTCCTGAACTAGAAATGAGAAATGTAAAAAATACGTAAGAAATTTCAAAAGCATTTTTCTATTATAGGCAAATCTCTACTAGCAAGTTCATATGTCATTAATGAAACTATATAAAAAATAATGGCCTTTAGCATCCTTTGTTTTTTTTTGAGATTTTAATTTTTTTACTATAGTTGATTTACAATGTTCTATCAGTTTCTGCTGTACAGAAAAGTGACCCAGTTGTACATATATATATATACATATGCATATAAATATATATTCTCTCTCACATTATCCTCCATAATGTTCTATTATAAGTGACCAGATATAGTTCCCTGTGCTATATAATATATAGCAAGATCTCATTGCTTATCCACTCCAAATGCAATAGTTTGTATCTACTAACCCCAAATTCCCAGTCCATCCCAGTCCATCCCCCTCCCTCTTGGCCACCACAAGTCTGTTCTCCATGTCTCCTTTAATTGTTTTGATGATAAAAAGGCACTTATGCCTACATATTTTTACAGGCAACAATATATATATATATATATATATATATATATACACACACACATATATATATATATCAAACAGAAAATTCATATATTCAGGAAAACTGAAATATAGTACTTTTTTGAAAAATTTCTCCTATTTCAATTCTACATGGTGGTGTTGAAACAAGAGAAATATTTCAACAATATCACAGTATAAAAGCAAAACCAAACAAATTTTATAATAAAGATCTTAATTAGAGCCATTTTTTTTAGGCTTTGATGGTGAGAATTTGTCCTCAAAAACTATAATGCTGCATTTAAAAGCAGACACTACTAGTGATTTTCTAGTCCCAGTATTAGTCATTGTCAATATTTAACAACCTATATTTTGTTGCTAGATATTTTCAAGTAGGTATTAAGTTATTGTAATTTTATTTAAGGTAGTGGCCCTCAAACTTTAGCATGAATTTGCATCACAGCTGTTAAAACAGAGTCCTAGCTTGGAATGGACTGAAATTTTGCGCTAAAAAAATACTCAACATAATTTCTATTTAGACATATAGAATTTAAAGTTCATTTTATCCCAATGTGACTTTTTTTGGTGTACCCAAGAGTTACTCAGAAGAATGTTTTAAAAATCACAAACAATTTGGAGTCATTTATTTATACTTATGTCCAATTTAATTTCACTCTGAACAAAGAGTGTACTATATATGATAATTTTTGATATGCTTAGATTTATTAACTAATGTATGGTCAATTTTGTAAATGTTTAATCAGCACTTGAAAAGAATATATATTCCCTAACTCTTGAATTCACAGTGCTATATGTATTCATCAGAGCAAGCAAATCTGTTAGTTTGTTGTTGATTTGCTTAATATATCTCCCATTATGATGGCAGAATTCAAAATTTATCCTTGCAACTGTGTCAATATTTTGCTTTTTATATTTTGAGACTATGTTATCAGATGCACACAAATTAGATACAATCATCTGATGCATCTTACCAAGACAGTGTACTCTGAAGAAGGGACTTAGTTGAATACAGTAAACATAAGGAAGCAAACAAATCAAAGTATCCTATAAATGGAAAATATATCTTTACCAAAAGATTGAAGCAGTGATGGGCATATTGAATTAGAATTCAAGAAGCCACATTTCTTATGCCAATTAATAACTGTCCTATTAAGTACATTTGAAGACGTACTTAAGAAATCCCAATAACAAGATGTAGATAATATTACCAATTTTCTCTTCTTTTTAGAACAGGATATGAAAGGACTGCCATGTGGACAGATATAGGGCAAATTTTTCTTTTTATTCTGTCACTTATAAGATTATACATCTTCAAAAATATTTTAATAGACTTTGTTTCTTTAGCTCATCACTTTAACCACAGCACTCAGTATACTGCTATACAGAAGATCCTCAATAAATATGACTTAATGAATATTGCCAAGAAGCCAAGAGATGAAAATATACCTCATACCCACAATTTAGAGAAGCACAGAAATTGAGATGTATAGAGAACAGCTTAATGATTAAAACTTAAGTTTTGAATAATTTTGTTTGGTTTAGTGAAGGAACTCTGGAAGTAGTTCCTTCTCCTTGTCTAAAGATCCCCTGAGGACTGGATGGAGGCCAAATAAAGACATTCAGACTACGTTTCTGAGGAGATCAATGGGGAACAGCATTACTCTTGCAATGTAGGCTCAGTGGAAGCCATTATTTTCCCAAGAAAGTGCTCTCAAAAATAGGTCAGAAAACTTCAACTTCCCTAGCATGAGCTACAAGATCCTTCACTAAATGGTCCCAGCCTTTACTTCCCACTCAGCCACCACTTCATCATGACTTTTATTCTCCAAACACTAAGAACTTAATCAATCTGGCAAATATACCACACGCTTTCACAATTCTGTTTTTGTTTTTGTTTTTTTTTTAGTATCAGGTTTGCAAAGTTTTACTCACTTTTAAAATGCTACATTTTATGAAACTCCCATCCTAACTCTAGACAGAGTTTGTTGCTCTGGTAGTACTCCTATTTTGGCATTAATCACCTTATATTGTAATTAAGTATATCATTTGCTTGTTTCTTATTCACCTTTGCACCCTCAAAACTCAGTTCAATGCCAATGAAAGTTTACTAAACTCAACCTCTATCAGACCATTTTCAATTTTTCAAAAAAGTAAAGAAAATACTGGTAAGAAAATGAGCTATAATAGCTAAAAACATTTATGGCTCCAAAAAGGAGCAAAAGAGGACTTATTTATACTGCTGTTGGGTTACATATAGCACTCTACCTAAAAAGCTGGTATAATAATAGATTGTATCAGAACCCCAACCAGAAACTTTTAAATACATAATATAAAGAGACTGGAAGACATTTATTAGAAGATGATATCTTTTATAGAATTATCTATTAGTGAAAGGCTAACATCAGGACATAATGAGTTAGTGAGATATATTCTAGCAGAATGGTAAAGGAATGAATTCTAAAGCCAGACTGAGTTTGATTCCGTGCTCTACCCAGTTACAAACTATGAGACCAAGACAAGCATCTTAATTTCTCTGTGCCTCTGTTAATTCACATGAAATGTTTATGATGTACGTTTATAATGTAATTTATACATTTTAACCTATTCACGAGTTTATTTTATTTTATTTTTTTGGCTGTGCCTGTGGCATGTGGAAGCTTCCAGGTCAGGGATCAAACCTGCATCACAGGAGTGACAACACTGAATCCTTAAGCCGCTGTGCCACCAGGGAACTCCTACAAGTTTTAGTAAGTAAATTCTTTCTTTGCCACAAATTTTCATTTAGAGAAATATGCATTAAGTATACGTAATTTGGTTTCTTTGACATTTCCGAGAAATTCTGTAGAATATAAAGTGGGTCTATTTAAGAGATTATGCTTACATCTTAAAATTAACAAGTTTCTAGATATGCTGTCTTACCTACAAATTTATCTCCATACTTCATATTTGCTTTATTTACATTCATGATATTCTAAAATACCAACTGTTCATCTTATAACTTCCTCTATGATGTGTTAGCTTATTATCTTAATCAATATTAGCTCCTACACTTAGGTCTGAGAGGACTATATTTATTTCTCTAGTATAGCCAGTTGGACAAGTGTCTTCTTTCACACTAGACTGCCAACTCCCTGAAGTCAGATATCTTACTGACAGTATAGTGTGGTATAAGACATGGTTCATTAGCTCCTAAATAACTATTTATTATAAACAGTTATTTAAAATGCAAAATAATGACTCTGAGGAATAGGAATGTATTAAAGATTTAATTCTGTTCATGTTATTTAAATATTTTAGGAACATATATGACAAAAAATATTTTGTTTTAACAGTGTCTCAGAAAATTACATTAATTAGTATGTTCCATTCTATTCATATGAATACTACTCTAAATATAAAATCTGTTCTAATGCTTCAAAAATTCTAATTTCATGATTATATTAATTCGATGTATGTTTACATATGTCTGCCCACATTTATAAATATGCCTAACTAGAAGTTAAGAATGAATCCTTCCCTTACCAAAAAATTCATTTAGGGTATGATTTAATATTTAGGCTTATATACTTTAGAAGTTTCTCTGTGTAACACAGATTGAGGAACAATCACTGAGAATTTTGAATTTTTTTTTTTTTTTTGTCTTTTTGCCATTTCTTGGGCCGCTCCCGCGGCATATGGAAGTTCCCAGGCTAGGGGTTGAATTGGAGCTGTAGCCACCGGCCTACGCCAGAGCCACAGCAACGCGGGATCCGAGCCGCGTCTGCAACCTACACCACAGCTCATGGCAACGCTGGATCGTTAATCCACTGAGCAAGGGCAGGGACCGAACCCGCAACCTCATGGTTCCTAGTCGGATTCGTTAACCACTGCGCCACGATGGGAACTCCAGAATTTTGAATTTTCATAGTAATCAAATATCAAATTAAAAAAAAATCTTTAGAACCATGGTAAACAGACAACAAAAATCCTATACTTCCTCATACACAAAAAATTTATACATATGGAGAATTCTTCTCTCATTTGGATGTTTTCCTTGATTTTTTAATATTAGACACTTACTATTAAAGGAACATAAAACAATGACTGGCAACAGTATATATATATGTATGTATTTTTTTTTTTTTGTCTTTTTAGGGCTGCACCTATGGCATAAGAGGTTCCCCGGCTAGGGGTCCAACGAGCTGTAGCTGCCGGCCTACATCACAGCCACAGCAATGTGGGATCTGAGCCGCATCTGCAAACTACACCATAGCTCACCGTAACACCGGATCCTTAACCCACTGAGCAAGATCAGGGATTGAACCCACATTCTCATGGATACTAGTCGGATTCATTAACCACTGAGCCATGACAGGGACTCCAAGGCAACAGTATTATTTTACTTTGTGTCAGCATGAGCATGGTATTTTGAAAGCATGACTTCAGAACTCAATATTAAAAATGAACACCTACAAGTGAAACAGCTGAATGCTCAGGTAGTGTTAGAAAAAAACAAACATAAAACTAGGCAAGATTTTCACTTCATACACCTGAAACACAAATTTAAAGATCAGATTCTTTAACATGGTGTTATTTCATGCTACAAATTGGTAGATCCAACATTTTTATATGTAACAATTCCATTTTCATTTCAAGTACATATTACTGGCACAAATCATTTTCCAAATATTTTTGGTTTATGATAAAATATAATCTTATTAAAGAAACAGTATATTTTAACATAAAAGGCTAAATAAATTTGAGACATTTAAAATGTTTTATACAAAGCCTTCATTCTGATTTCAAACTATTTTCAACACTTTTCTCTAGAACATATCTTGAAAAATCATACGTTTACAAGTAGAAGAACATAATTTAAAAAACTTTACCTGTTTATTGCATTTTGTTCAAGGCAATGCCTTTAGAGATTTAAGTGAACAGAAGTTATTTATGTTTTTACTAATACTATTTATCTTGAGCATTTTATAAAACAAAATATGATGAATAAATCAACCTTTGTGGACTTAGATTTTTGGATTCTTCTCCTTTGCAAATTTCTTGTTGGCAAAACATAGATAGGTATGGCAAACCAGAGCTGTGACTACAGCCTACCACAGATTAAATATACTGTGATAAATATACAGCACTTGAATGTCGCTAGGTGGCGCAACAAGAATAATTTATCTTTCTGTTTGTCTGGCAGTCTGTTGGAATGTTAATAGAATGATAGAGGACAAAGTACTCAGCATCAGTGTCAAATTCTTACCTAAACTACAATGCTTTTAATCTATTTTTCCTTTATAAAAATAATTTTAAGCATAAAGGAAACTTTAGCACAATGAATAATTTTTAAATTTTCTACTGGCTATTTTGAACACTGAAACGGTGTCAGGCTTTTAGGGAAATAATACTTACTTTATTAAAACCCTAGCCAAAAATATCGTCTAGCTTCGAAGTGAAAGCTGCTAGCAAATTACTTCTTATAACTGTGAAAGAATAATATATAATTTTATAATATACATTTTAGAACTTTTCATATTAAGATTTTTAAACATTCTGCAGTAGGGTTAAAAGGAAACAATCTAGGAATCAGGAGAATGGATTCTAGTTCTAGCTTAGCAATGATCTAATTTGTGCTCTGGGCTGCAGTTTCCTACTCAGTTGACAAAGTTGGATTCAACTAGTTTTAAGGTTCTTTTTTGAGTTTTAGAAAAATCATTATAGATGCTTTAAAAATGAGTTGGTAATCTGTTCTGATAAGAGATAACTTTATTTAATATTTTTCTAAGAATAAAGTTTAAATGTATATTCTGCTTTAACAGGGTAAAACCAAAAATAAAATTCCGAATAGTTAATCTTAACAGATATTAGTGCCAACAGTAAGCAGAAAATATGATTAAGATCATTAATCCACTGAGCAAAAACTATACCTAGAGATATATTTGTTCTTTTCTTTTATGACAGGGTAATTGTTTGAATACCTTTAAAATATTTACATAGATTTTAGATAGATTTAAATTTCAAACTGTTAGTTACTATTCAATCTAGGTTTTACAATTATAGTGCTATTACTGTGATACATTCAGAGCGTCTCAATTACTGGGCTGCAAATAAGTTATAGGTAGGCTAAAATATTGTTCTCTTAGCCCTCAGGGCAGAGTCTGACGTGGCTGGAGTTCCAGAGCCAGTAGCCTCTAGACAAGTGTTTCAATTCAGTGTGTCAGCCAAATACAATCCTTTTGCATTCATGGCATGAGAAAGACTGAGAAGTACTGAACTGTAGCATTTCAGTTTTATATTCATTTATCTACAATAAGTCACTTGAGAGACCTTTGGAAAATATTAAAATGTCTTCTTTAAACTTTCCCACAGTTAACTTGGAGACTTTTGTATAAAGTTTTCAATAATTACACAATTTCCAACTGAAATTAATTTCACAAAACAATATGAATACTGATGACTACTAATTAAATGGGTATTTTAACACAGGGAAAAATATGTAATAGTTTCTGTTAAATAAGCTAATTTATCTAAAACCTATTGAATAGTAAACAAACATATCATTATGTATGTCATATGCTATTTCTTGGCTCATCAATTTTAATACTGAATTAAACTGCTACAGATTTTGTGTGATCTTTTTTCTATGCTTCTAATGTAAAGGACTAAATATAACTTGTAAAAATAAGGGTATATAATAATTTCAAAAATTATTAAATTAATTTGTGAAGCACCCTATGGACATATAATTATCCAGGTTGGATTTTTGTTGTTAGTTTGAAAGTATATTTCGTAAGTAACCATAGTGTACGTATACAGACTCTCTCACTTTGCATATGTGTGTTTACATATTATTTCAAGGAAAATGTTTTTATTTTATTCCTAAGATTAAGGCCTAAGTCACTGCTACAAACAAGGTAAAAATATAATAGCTGATACTATGAAACACATGCTATGTCATATTTTAGGCTAGTATATATTTTATGGATAAAAACAACAAAATCCAGAAACAGTACGTGAAAAAATTGTGTTCGTCTATAACTCTCACCAAAATCCTCACTTCTGCAAAACTATGAGAGCTAATTTCAATTCAAAATCAGTTAAATATTAAACAAACTTCTCTAGAGGAAGAGAATGCAGATAGCTTTGTCAGTGTTATCAGAAAGATTAACATTCTAGTCATAGATCTTTAAGAAAAAAAAAAAAGTATACCAAGGAGGGACAATGGCTGCTAGGAAGCAAAGGTAAAAATTGACAGATAAAATTCAGTAATAGCAGTCAGGGCAAACCTCCCCAAAGACTCTCTTATGTCCTGGTTACTGCCTACTGTATTAAGACTGCCTTTCTCATCACTTAATGCTTATTTTCATCACTTTGCTTAAAATATTGATAATCAATTAGGGCTACGTCTGTTTTGCCACAGAATCTGTGTCACAGTCTATCAGACTGTCAGGGCCAATTCAATCCTCATTCAAAGTTAATTTTTTCTTCATAAATCTGCCTTTGGAGGAGTCATTAGGCACAGAACATAGCCGGAGGTGCAATCACCTATTCTCTTTCATTAGTGGCAGGCAGAGAAGGTGAGGGAGATTATTAGAACTTTGGAATGATCACAAAGCAGCGTGCTGCCTGTCAGATCCCCCCAACATTTAATTCATCTAGCCAACTCACCAGCACTCTTTGCCAACAGTTTTAAATGGACATTATTCATGAACATCTGTGACATGCTGAATATTCTGAACTGGAAATGATGAAAAAGCAATGCCCCTTTTGACTTTAAAATTAATTCTATGGTCAAAACAATTAAGAATATAACAAACATGTTTTGTGATGTTATTTTTAGTCACCTAAGATATGTTCCAGAAGCATAACAATTTACTAAAGCTAATAACATATGAATATCTAAGGGAAAATTAATATATAACATATAAATTCTCAGTATTAACAATATTTTAAAGCCTATTTTACCTACATTTGAGTTGACCAGATTTTCTTCCCCAAAGGTGGATTTAAAATTCATGATTAAATTTAAAATTTCATTTAATGTATCTTGTTTCTCAACATACTGTAAAATAAAATGTTTCAAAAAGATTTAGTATAAGGTCAATTTAGATAAAAACTCTATTTGAAATTTTAATAGCCACTATTTTTAAACTACTATACATGTTTTAGTTATAAGAGGTGTATTATACTTCTTAGTTATAAGAAACAGAATGTTGATCGAGAAACATAATGAATAAAAGAAATAGGCAAAATAATGAAGTAAAAAGAAAAGTTTTTAAGTAACTCATTTTCATTTTAAAAGCTATAAATAATTAAAATTTTTTCAATAAAAAGAACATCTGGATTAAAATACTTTGTTCTTTATAGTGTCCCACCTTTTATAATCTGGAATAGAGAAATTACATTAGTTGCTAATATAGAGACTAAAGTAGGGCTCTCCTAGACACACTTTTTTTGTGGAAATTTATCTGTAATTTATTTAAAGATTTACTCACAATACCAAGATTTCAAATGCTATTATCAAAGTCACAATGTTCTAGTATCATAAAACTATTTTTATAAGAGATTAGCCTTAGGAAATAACTGAAGCACCATTTCCTAAACTGTGTTCCACAGGATGAAGTGCTAAAAGGGTTCTGTAGTTAAATACATCCAGAAAATATTTGGCTGGACAAAATTAAACTATTTCTTTACTGCAGAACTCATCAGGACCTATAATATACTAATATGTGTGTGTCTCTCTATGAGGAAGATACAGTGTGGTGAGTCCAAAATTTATTTGATCATAGAAACATTTTTTGATATTACTGTAAACAAAAGGTTTTCCTAACCTTCCTAGGTGTACTGTTTCTATTCTGTGCACTCTCGATCTGAATTTATTTTTAAAATATCTTTATTTAAAAAATGTCTATTGACACATACTATATATACCAGGCCCTGTAGTAGGGGATAAGGTTACAACAGTGAAAAGACAGTGACCTCAAGTTGCTCATAGTCGTATAGAATACAATTTAGGAGTTCCCATCGTGGCGCAGTGGTTAACGAATCCGACTAGGAACCATGAGGTTGTGGGTTTGGTCCCTGCCCTTGCTCAGTGGGTTAATGATCCGGTGTTGCCCTGAGCTGTGGTGTAGGTTGCAGACGCGGCTCGGATCCCGCGTTGCTGTGGCTCTGGCGTAGGCCGGTGGCTACAGCTCCGATTCAACCCCTAGCCTGGGAACCTCCATATGCCGCAGGAGCGGCCCAAGAGATAGCAACAACAACAACAACAACAACAACAAAAAGAATACAATTTACCTGTAGGTCTGTCTTCCCTCTGTGAGCAATTTGAGAATATGGAATGTATCTTATTCACATCTACATCTCCCTCCAGCCTAGCAACTGGTAAACAATAGAAGCTGAAGAAATACTTGCTAAACTGAGGTAGAAGTTCCTTTTTCCTCAGTGATCCTAATGACTTCACACTGGTTTGAACACCAGACTCCTGCCACTCTGTGCCCCCCCTCTTTAATGTTCATATACAGCCTAACTAATCATGTATATTGGGTATACTATGTAATATGAATCTGGAGAGAAGTTAAATTCTAAGGAAAAATACAAATATAACATAAGACTGACAAACTAGCTCCAGTTTATTGGTTGTGGCTCGCTTGGCTTCTGAGTTGAGAAGGACTCTGTAGCTTGTCTGGGTTCAGTAGGAAAAGTGTCATGATCAATTCGAAATGATTGGCACCCTGCTTTTAAAGTTTTTCCATTTTGGAAAGATTCATAATGTAAAAGTTGTAATAAGCCCTATTACACTGCTATTGCTACTGCTGCTGCTGCTGTTATCACCATTACTATCATGGTTGCATGAAACAGAAACTTTTCTAGACTTGAAGCAAAACAAATTTTACATAGGGAATTGAATACTTATAAAATTGTGGAAGGGATGAAAGCCAAATCAACACTCTGGATGATGATGGCCAAATCAACACTCTGGAACTAGCCTGCCAGGGAGCTGCTCCCTCTACCATAGGCAGGATGGTGAGAAGCCAGGAGGTTGCCACTTGAACTGAAAAGTTCAAGAATACCTTATTAGAGCTGCAAATCAGGAAGCCACCACTGCAGTGGCGTCTTAGCCTGCACAAAGCTAGTGCCTTCACACTGGAACACAGCTAAAGTACTCCAGGCCTCTGCAGCTGTGCTTGCCAGTAGCAACAGCTGAAGTGGCAGTAAGACTGCCTCCACACCACTTCCACTTTCAAAATTCCATATGAGTACATTTAATTGGTGAAACTGAATTCATATACAGAATCTTAGGTTTCTGCTTTCTAGCCTTTGCTGTACGGGAAAGCAGACTTGAAAAATGTTAGAATAAATGTTAGGTGCCAAGCCAACATTTACTGAATCCTTAATACATGTCAGGCATCTCTCTAAATGTTTTACATGGAGTATGAATTCATTCAATGCTCACAAGAGTCCTATATGGTTTTTATACTCAGAGTCAAGGAAACTGAGGTGCGGAAAGGTATAACACATTGCTCAGGGTCACACAATCACTGAGTGATGGCGTCAGGATTCAAGGCCAGGTTGTCTAACCCCAGAAAAGCCTCTGTTCTTCACTACTACAGTTTCCTAAAAGTAGTAGCTTTGTCTCTGTAATAGATTAATGATGAGGATGAAATCACGTTATTTTCTACTCAGTTATTTTGTTTATTGTAATAATCAACCAAGTATGCGTTATCATTTAAAATTTATATAAAGGTGGCATTTCAAAGAAATCAGTAGGCTAAGAATTGCTTCTATCCTTAGCCTATTTTATTATAAGATTGGTTTTCTTTTTCTTAATGATTTGTAGAATTTGAAAGACTATTTTAAATATTCTCTATATTAGCAATTTTAACAATCAGTTACATACATGGCATGCGGTAAATCTCTTGACTTTTTTTGTGCCTTTTATAAGAGGTATCAAATTTTACTATATTTTAAAATTTATATTATTTAAACATATTGTTTTATTTTAAAAATCCTTCCCTATACCTAGATTGCAAATCTAATCTCTATTTTCCTCTGAAACATTTCACTTTTTGGAGTTCCTGTGGCTCAGTGGTAACAAACCCGACTAGCATCCATGAGGACATGGGTTTGATCCCTGGCTTTGCTCAGTGGGTTGAGATCAGGCATTGCCATGAACTGTGGTATAGGTTGCAGACGCTTGGATCCTGTGTTGTTGCTGCGGCTGTGGCGTACGTCGGCAGCTGCAGCCTTGATTAGACCCCTAGCCCAGGAACTTCCACAAGGCATGGATATGGCCCTAAAACAAGTGGAAATAAAAGACAAAAATATATCAGTTTACATTTAAGGTTTCTGAAATGTCCACATGAATAATCAATTCTCTCAATACTATTATATATATATGTATATATACAAAGTCTTCCCTCATTTACATATAACAGTTCTTATATGTGTGTATAGATATTTCTGGGCTCTCATTCCTTTCCACTGATGACACCATTTTAGCTTTTATATAGAATCTTATTATCTAGTAGGATAAATCCTCACCCTTCCTATTTCTCCTTCAAAATCAAAATTGTCTCAACTACTCTTGGCAATCTGCTCTTCAATATGATTTATAAAAAATAAAGCTTTTAAATTCTATATTAAAAAATGAAAACACCTCCAGATTTAGATTATATACATTAAATGAAAACAATTTCTGGTGAGAAGCAAACACACACTCACACATACACACTTCATTAGAAATGCTTCTTCTACTTTGGGAGGGGGGATGGATAGGTGGTGAAAAAATGTTTAATAACATCTGAACCACAGCGTAAAAACTCATTTTGTTTGTTTGTTTTTAGTAATTGACCTTTTGAATTTTTCTTTTTAAGAAAATTTTGTGAAATGACCTGCCTTCTGTGGTACCTGATGCTAAGGTCTGTTGGGCAAATAAAGTTTTCAAATCTGGAGACAATAATCTGCCTATATATTTTTCATCCTATTCTGCTCTTATATTATGGTTTCTATATTTTCTCTCTTGAATCATTTTAACATATTTACTTTACAGTTTCTTCTTTCTGGGGCAGGTGTGCCTAAATAACACATTTATTTTTTTCAACAGTTATGGAGGTTGGCAGTTCAAGGTGCCAGCAGGGTTAGTTTCTGCTGAAGCTTCTCCCCTGAGCTTACAGAGAGTCACCTGCTTGCTACATATTCACATGGCCTTTCCTTGGTGCACAAACATCCCTTGTTTCTCGTTTCTCTTTCTCTCCTTGCAAGGACACTAAGTCCTTTTTAACTAGTACACCCCCCATTTATTTATTTATTTTTTATGGTGTTGGGGTTAGGATATAACTATTTTTTGCAAATCACTATAAAAATTTATAGCTGTGTCATGCCTTGATTTATTCTTGGTAGTTTTTATTAGGGCTTTTAAACTTCTATTATAAAAATTAAACTGTACTTTTCATTTTTATACTAGTTTATAAATTTTAGCATCATTTTAGTTTTTCTTAGTTATCTATGAGAAACCTTATGATTCAATAAAACTAAATAACAAACTAAAATCCTAGAGTTGGTAAGTGGTGTGGTGGAACCTGGATTTGAAGAAAGCTTTCAAGCTCTAAATGACATACAGTCACCATCATGCTGGGTCTGTCTCCATTTTATTTCTCCTCTTTTTTTCTTTTTGTCTAATTTCAGATAGCACATGTTTTTCATATACTTTAGTGATAGCACATGGTAAATACAGTTTGGTATTTTCTTATCTTTTGTGATACTATATTTCAAGAGTCAACTTTCTTGACTCTTCATGTTCCCATTATATGTTTTCTGTAGTCTTTTCATTATTCTGAGGCCAATTCTTCTCCTCAACACTTTTAAAAGTATATCCTATTATCTCATTTCTCCAGGTGCCAATTACTCCATTATTACCTGACCTTCACATAATCATTAATTCTAGATTCTACCAATTCTACCTCTAGCATATATATATATATATATATATATATATATATATACACACACACCTATGTATATATATATTAACCTGTTTACTTCTCCCCATCTTTACTGCCATTACCCTAAGTCCTTCATTATCCTTTACTTTATATACTAAATAACTTTACCAATCTTCCAAAAATTAGTTTTATGATAATCTTATCATTATTACCACCATGACCTTTACCATCAACACCAAACTCACAATTCTTACTACAGGCAGGAGAATATTCTAAGAATAAATTCTAATCATGCCATGACCTACAATACTTTCCACTTGGGAAAAAAAGCAAACTCTAAAATTACCATGGTTTAAAGACCATAAATAATCTATTCCTTGCATCCCTTACCAGATTCAAGCTATTCTCAACTATCTTGCTCCTCACAGGTCCAGTGACACTGGTCTTTGTTGTTTTCAAACTGTACCACAGTCCTAGTGTGATCAATGTCCTTGTTTGCCTGGGACTTTCTTAGTTTTAACACTGAAAATATCACATCTTGGGAAAACCTCCTCAATCCCAGGCAAATCATACTAAAGTGTTGTTGACAGGAGGAAAGATGAGTGAATTTTTGAGTCTTGGCCATTATATGCTCTCTTATTAGTCTATTTTTTTCATTCCTTACATTTATAAAAGTTATTATTAAATTATTAATTGCACAAATAACTATCTTCTGTTTTTTTTCCCCACCAGAACCATAGACCCACCAGTTCCATGAAGGCAAGCTCTTTGACTCTCTCATAGCATTTAATAGTCTTGTTTGCATACAGTAAGTGCTCAGTAAAATATTCTTAATTGGCAGTGACATTCAGTAATTTTATACTTTTGTTGATATATGAATTATTTTATTATAATTTTAGATAACTGCAGGTACATAGAAAAGCTACTGCTTTAGATATATATATGTAATTTTGTATCTTATATATACATAATTTTACATCTTTAAGAAAACCAGGAATTTCATTTATGTTGGCTTTGTATACTTAGATAATCATAAACTCTTAAGATCTGCAAAGAACCTTAGACACCACCATGTTCACGTCTCTCATTTTTATAGATGAGAAAAATTGAGGCCCAGACATTTTAAGTGACTTGTTCAAAGTGACACAGCTAATTAATGACAGAGCCAGTGCAAGAACCAAGACCTTATTACTCTCAGAATCGTAATTTTTCTACACTGCTAATTAGAGATGATCACAGTTCCTTAGGCTACCATAGAGTTGTAGGATTCTGACTTAGATTCTTTGTCTGTTTAGTTAATTCACTTAGTCTTAAACAAATCATTTTAAACCTTTTCATGAGTTTCAGTACTGTCTGCCAAATTTGTTTCCTTTTTCAGAGTGTGCTACCACTTAACCCTCTAAATAGAGGGCAGAGCTGAGGTTTATTTTGCTTGCCTTATCCTCAGTGTCTAGCACAATGCCTGGCATACAACAGATAATGACATTTGTTGAGGGAAAACATGACTGAATGTGCTGCATATGTGAGCACACATGCCAAAATAATATATAACAGAGATGATAATGGTAAACAGGTAAAATTCTTCAAAACTTTTTAAAGATGAGGTTTTTTGGGTCTTGACTAAGAAGGAAAAGAGAGGAGAAGAGAGGAGAGACAAAGGAAGATAGAGGAGAGAATGAGAAAGAATGAAAATATATATGTATTTGCATTCAAGGACAACTTTGACCTATTTCAAAGGGTTGTTAATGTAAGAAAAGTTACAGTAAAACTTGCTGCTAATATAAAGGGCTAAACTTTGTGCTGCATTAGTCTCTTTTGTGCTAGAGTTAAGTCTCTATTATATGATTCTATTCTATCTTTGGGTTTTTACAGGATATCAGTCTATTTTGTGAGACTTATGTATGATGACAAAGTGTTATATCTTCAAATCTATAAGGGCAGCACAAAGGGAGGGGGACATCTTTACCTGGTCAGCCTATAAGTATGAAGCAGGTACCCATCCAAACTGCAGATGTCAACTTTCCAAATCTTTTATGAAATAAAAAACACAAATCACAAGATCTTAAGAGTTGGAAAATAACTTCTGTGGACCTTAGGGTCATCAGGTTAACTGACCCACTTAGATTACTCAAAGTGGATCAATGGTATAACTCAGAGCACTCACTTCCTCACTTATTTTAGAAGCATAAACATCATAAACAAAAACAGAAGCCAAGATTTTAGTTAGTTACAAGCAAGTTGTCACCTAGGATACTGATGAATTATTTGCTTGAATTACCTTCATAATTAGCCACTGTCCAATTATGCATTGTGTTGTAATTTTCTGACCACAGCTAAGAATAGAATATCAGTTTTTCTATCTGATGAAGAAAAATGATAAGAAGATGCATAAGACATAGCAATAAGCACTGTTCAGTGGGTCCTTGCATCTCCTAATAACTTTGTGAGAAATCTTCATAAAAGTCTACATATTAAACATTTCACTTACTCCTATGTTTATATTGATTAAAATTATAATTTAACATTTTCTAAAATTAGATAGAAATGTAACTGACACAATTCAAATATATTTGAAGTGACATTCATTAAAATGTGACCAAAGTGAATTCAATTGGATACTTTTTTCTTTTTTGGATGCACCTGTGGCATATGGAAGTTCCCAGGCCAGGGATGGATTTCAAGCCACAGCTGCGGTCACTCTGGATCCTTAATCTGCTGTGCCACAGTGGGAACTCCTCAATTGGGTACTTAATAGCAGGCTTTCACTAATCAAGCAACTAGCAAAATTTAAAAATTTCATGTTGAGGAGTTCCTGTCGTGGCTCAGCAGTTAACGAACCTGACTAGCATCCATGAGGACGCAGGTTTGATCCCTGGCCTTGCTCAGTGGGTTAAGGATCTGGTGTAGATCGCAGATGTGGCTTGGATCCCGCCCTGCTGTGGCTGTGGGCGTAGGTTGGCAGCTACAGCTCCAATCTGACCCCTAGCCTGGGAACCTCCATATGCCATGGGAGTGGCCTAAAAAGACAAAAAAGCAATAAAATAAAATAAAAATAAAAATTTCATGTTGAATATTTTCAAGGTAAACCTTATTTTTATTTGCCATTTAAAAAAATCATGGCATAGACTAGTTGATATCTACAATGTCAACTCTTCTTTCAGCTCTTTAGGGCTAGAAAAAATGTCAAAAATGTCAAAAACCCTAAACCCCTTTCTCATTGGGACCCAATAATGTCTCCTTATGAAGTTCATTTGCTTAAAAATTGGGATTGTGTGTTCTGAAGGTAGAGTAAACCATATTTTGGATACATCTAAGTGAGATTACTTGCTTGGAATTAATTCCAATAAACTGGTTGGTGAAAACCTACTTACAAGTAAAAAGAGGCTTTGAGCAATTTTTTTTTGGGGGGGGGAACAGTTTTGATGGCAGAAAAGTATCACGTGGTGCTTTATTTAACCTTAAAAATTAATCAAATGAACAAATTTATCTTAGTCACTTCTTGGGGAAGCTATTTCAAATTTGATGTTTGATGGCAAAACTTATGAGAAATATCTAGGACCATACTGAAAAAATCACTAGGATTAAGTATTAAATGACATGGGGAGTTCCCGTCGTGGTGCAGTGGTTAACGAATCCAACTAGGAACCATGAGGTTATGGGTTCGGTCCCTGCCCTTGCTCAGGGGGTTAACGATCCGGTGTTGCCGTGAGCTGTGGTGTAGGTTGCAGATGCGGCTCGGATCCGCGTTGCTGTGGCTCTGGCGTAGGCCAGTGGCTACAGCTCCGATTCGACCCCTAGCCTGGGAACCTCCATATGCCGCGGGAGCGGCCCAAAGAAATAGCAAAAAAGACAAAAAAATAAAAAATAGAATAAAATAATGACATGGAAATTTCTGCTCTGCTCAGAACTGTAAAAATTTGGGAACTCTTTGCTCATATGTTCTTGTCCTGAGATGGATACAGCACTGATATTTGAGAAAAACTCTGGGCTTTTCTGAAAGTATTCCCTTCTTGACTTACCTTCCTGTGGAGATAAGAGGCTAGCTATCTATCTAGGAGAGAGTACTCTTTAGATTCCTGGGTTTCCATAAAAGAATGTCACCCTGCAGCCCATTTATTTGATCTACCCTTAAATCAACCACACAGAGTATTTATACTTCAGACCCTTCTAAGAGCAGAGAAGACTGAAACAACTCCTATTCAGTTAGTATGAGACTCTGGCTGAAGGAAAGTTCTCATATTAAGAATCATTGTAGAAACAGACATTTACTCTGTTCCCCCCTATATACTAGGTTTTAATTAGAGTCAAGTGGATCCATCAGAATACTATATTCTTGGATCATATTTTTTTAATATACTAAATTTCATTATGGTGTTTTTCTATGGCTTTTATTGATAGACATTAAAAGTAAGAGGTACATGAAACATTATTTCTTGCAATTACGATACTGAGGATATTATATACTATATCACATTATGATGATGATGATGATGATAAGAAGATAGTAATTACCACATAAAATAGCAATTGTGTGTTTATAATATTTCTTTAATAAAAAAAATTCCCTACATGAAGTTCCATGTGAGAATTCCTCTTGAGAGAAAGCTTTGTGGTGAAACTTTTAGTTCTCTTTGATGGTCTGTTTTTGGCTTTGGTGGCCAGGAAACCTAGAACAAGTGATAGTACACTGTAGGTCCTTTTGTTGTGTGAATTCTGTTCTATTTTCTCTTGCTCTTGACTGATAAATATATTTTTTTCCTTTTTATCTGATTTTTAAAAATTCATACATCACCATTTTATTACTTTGCTATAGAATCCTTCAAATAATTTATAGAAGAAAAAGAATTAACAAATGAATAAGAACAAATGATTAATAAGTCTATATAAATGGAAAAATTGGAATAGTAATATTCACCCAATAGGGTATCTGATGATTAAATGAGTTAAAGTACTCAAATGAGTCAAAGGAGCTGCCCAGCACCTGGGACATGGCATGGCCTCAACCAGTTTAAGTTCCCTTACATAATCATTCCCTTCGGATGTAGTATAAAATTTTGCAAGTAACCTAATCACTCATATACTTACTTATTATATTTTTTCCACAGTGAAACTGTTTTATGAGAAATTATAATAGTTTTTCCCACTCACCAAACAGTGAAACTGTTTTATGGGAAATCAGGGAGTGATTTTTTTTTCTACAGAGGTAGGTAACTTTTGACTTAACACAGAAACAAGCTACAGGAGAGGTTAAAAAAAGAGAAAAGGAAAAAAAATTGTATGTGAATAGAGACCTCAAAAATAAATGCCTTCAAATATACAGTGATATTGGCATCAAGTTGACTTGGTGAGTTTGGGGGACAAGTTGGAAAGTGGAGAGAACTATACATGATGATAATGTTATGATGTAAAATTAAAAAATATTTACAAGATATTTTATAAACTATAGGTCTCATCTCAGATGTCCATTCCAATGGCACTAGTGGCAACAGTATGAAGTGCTGGGTTGAGAATTCTGAAGTTATATCTGGACTCAGCATGAAAAAGCATATTGATCAACTACCACTGTGTTATATGTGCAGCCTAAATGATTGGTGATCAATGTTTTATACTTGCCATCTCTGTTCTATACAAAATAATACAATAATAATGATGATGATATTAAGAAAACTGGCCTTTATTACAATCAATGAAAGTGCAAGCAATATATACACATTCATAGAGATGAAAAAGTGATGAAATTACTTTCTTTCTTTACTTATATACACTATTATAGAGCTTAAAATTTTTTTCATAGACATTCTAAAGAGTTTATTCCTATATAGAAAATACCAAATGACTTCCACAGTCAAATTTTCTGAAAATTATTTCCAAAAATATTTCCTTAAAAATGTACTATGGGAGTTCCCATCATGGCTCAGTGGTTAACGAATCTGACTAGGAACCATGAGGTTGCGGGTTTGATCCCTGCCCTTGCTCAGTGGGTTAAGGATCCCGCATTGCCAGAGCTGTGGTGTAGGTTGCAGACGGGGCTTGGATCCCGTGTTGCTGTGGCTCTGGTGTAGGTCGGCAGCTACAGCTCTGATTAGACCCCTAGCCTGGGAACCTCCATATGCCGTGAGAGCGGCCCGAGAAATGGCAAAAAGACAAAAAAAAAAAAAAGTTACTATGAATAAAGGAAAAGGTGTTCCCACTGTGGTGCAGCAGTAAGAAATATGACTAGTATCCATGAGGACACGGGTTCAATTTTGGTCAATCAATGGCCTCGCTCATTGATCTTGTGTTGCTGTGAGCTGCGGTATAAGTCACAGATACAGCTCAGATCCCGAGTTGCTCTGGCTGTGGCTGTGGCGCAGGCTGGCAGCTGTAGCTCCAATTCAATCTCTGGCCTGGGAACTTTCATATGCTGCAGGTATGGCCCTAAAAAAAAGTTCACCCTAATAATCAATTATTTTTGCTATGAAATACACCAACCCGAACTTATGCTTCAAACAACCATAGTCATTAACTTTGCTTACAAATTTGCACTTGAGTAGAGCTCAGGTAGAGTAGCTCTGCCCCATGCAGCATCAAATGGGGCAACACAAAGATTGAGACTGACTGACTTGATGGCTGATGGGGTGCATTTATCCAAAAGATTGCTCACTCATGTGCCTGATGTTTCTTGATGGCTATCAAACTAGGAATTCGCTTGGATTTGTCAGTCAGAACACTTATATGTGTCCCCTTGATGAGCAAATGTGCTATGAGACAAGAAGTAGAAGCTGCTAGTTTCTGAACATCTGGACCTAGAAACTGGTAGAATATCACTTAACTGTATTCTAATGGTCAAGTAGTCAGTAAGCCCAGGTTTAAAGGGAAAGGACATTAACTCAGTCCTCGAAGGAGAAGTGTCAAAGAATTTGGGTGTCATGTTTTAAGCTAAAATAAACAAATGTGGCCTAAATGAACTTGAAGATTTTTCACAGCAAAGTAAAGCATAACAAAATGAAAAGACAACCTACAGAATGGAAGAAAATATTTACAAATGATGCAACCAACATGGGATTAATATTCAAAACATACAAATAGCTCATGTGATTTATTATTAAAAGAAACCCAAACAAGAAAATGTGCAGAAGACCTAAACAGACATCCTTCCAAAGAAGACACACAGATGGCCAACAGGCACAAAAAAGATTGCTAATTTTTAAAGAAGTGCAAATCAAAACTAAATGAGGTCCTATCTCACACCAGTCAGAATGGCCATCATTAAAAAAGTCTATAACAGGAGTTCCCTGGTGGCCTCATAGGTAAGCATCCAGAGTTGTCACTACTGTGGTGTGAGATGTGCCCTGGCCTGGGAACTTTGGTATTGCCATGGGTGCAGCCAAAAAAAAAAAAGAAAAAGAAAGAAAAAAGGTCTACAAATAATAAATGCTAGAGTGTGGAGGAAAGGGAACCTTTGTATATTGTTGGCAGGTACATAAACTGGTGCAACCATTATGGAAAATAATATATTGGTTTCTTAAAAACCTAAAATAGAGCTACCACATGATCCAGCAATTTCATTCCTGGGCATATAACTGGAAAAGACAAAAACTCTTCAAAAAGATATATGCACTCCAATGTTCATATAGCATTATTTACCGTCACTGAGGCATGGAAACAACCCAAGGGCCCAATCAATAGATGACTGGCTTAAGAAGATGTGATACACACAGAAACGCATGAATATTAGTCAGCCATAAAAAAATATGAAATATTGACATTTGCAACAATATGGATCGGCCTAAAGATTATCATACTAACTGAAGTAAGTCAGAAAGAGAAAGGCAAATATTAGATAATATCACTTATATGTGAAATCTAAAAAAAAAAAGAAGAATCTAAATACAAAACAGACTCACAGACACAGAAAGCAAACTTATGGTTACCAATGGGGAAAGGGACAGAGGAGGAGGAATACATTAGGAGTACAGGATAAACAGATACAAACTACTATACATAAAATAGACAAAAAGGATTTAGCATTTAGCACAAGGAACTATATCAACATCTTAGAACAACCTATAATGGAGAATAATCTGAAAAAAAAAACCAAATCACCTTCTGTACAGCTGAAACTAATAGAATAATGTAAAATCAACTATCCAGCAATAAAATAAATGAATAAAACTGACACAAATCGAAACTATCAAAATGGGTGAAAGAGGTACCAAAAAAATAGCAAAAGGAAAAGAAAAAAGTTAATAGAAGAAATTATTCTACATAAAATATGAATAGGATAGTTTTTCAAAGTATGAAATGACTAAATAAAGTGAGCATTAAATTTGAAAGCACAAATAAAATAGGTATTGAGCATGTGATATACACCCAGTGATCTTCAGGATAAAAGATACAGCCATATGTTCTAACACTTAGAATAGTCTGTGACATAATAAAGGAAAAGTCTAGATATAGCATATCTGAAATTCCATGAAACTTTAAAATCAAGGGATAATAAAAAAATCTAATAAAGCTAAAGCAACTTGGGAATACTTAACCCGTGAAGTCTATGATAATTATATATTTTGAGGTCAAGTGTTATTATGAAGTCTTCCATGAACCAAGTATAATAATTCGTTTTAATATAACTCAATATTAGTCTTGTCAGTCTTTTCATCTTGTCAAAGAAGCAAAGATGTAAAATTGTTGTGTTTGAGATAACAAATAACCAGTAGTTTCTGTTCTCTCTCTATAGTGAGTTCACATTCAATACACTCACATAACATTGATAATAACAATAACAATAATACAAACAAAGGCCAGTATTTACCGAGTGTCCATGTGTTAGCAATTCCTATAAGTAATTTACATATATTAACTTATTTAATGCTCAACACTAATATCGCATTTTTACCAGCAAGGAAACTGAGGCATGAAAATTTTAGTAACTATTCAAAGTCTCTCAGCTCATAAGTAAATAATAGAGCCAAAACTAATAGAGGCAGTCTGACTGCAGAGCCCCAAATCAAACCCAGTACGTTGCATAAAAGGCAGAAAGTAGAGGTACACAGGATTCAAAAAACATTCTTCATATTCCATGAAAACAATAATTTTCTAACATACAGTAGGCTCCTACTGTATGATCATTTCATTTAAAAAAAAAGAGTTAAATAACAAAATAAAACAAAATTTGACTATTTCTTAAACCCTACACCTCTCTGAAAACAGAAAGCAGGTCAGAGAGGTATAAATTAAAAAAAAATAGATGATAAGAAAGAGAGTCGTAATGTTCCCCTTCTTTCCTGCCTCACACTGTCTTCAAGTAAACACAATAAAAAAGACTCATTATTTGTCTAGGAGGAAATATAGGGGCTACAGAGGGTACTTTTAACTAACAAATCATGAATGACACCCAATAGAACTTCTATTTAATGTATGTACAGAAGATTCATTTGTATTCCTCAAGGGTTAAACTTGAACCAAATTTCATTTTATCCCATCTAATGAAGATCTAAGTTAATCTCTCTTAGAGAAGGGATTTGCTTGCAAGAAAATTATAAACATTCAAAATTCACAATTGCTTTTTTGTTTAACATGATCGAATACCAGAAAGCCTAAACAACAAAAAATTTTAAGGATAGTTCTTCAATGAAAATCAGAGATAAATTAAATGTAAAAGTTGTCAATAGAGATTACTAAAGTTTTAACTTTATGCTTTAAGGGAATGATTTATTTGAGAGAAGAGTGAGAAGTGGGTTAAGGCCACCCTACCCCCATTAACTTTTATTTATTAAAAGACTTATTTTATGTACTATTCTAGGTGGTGAAGATCGAGAGATGACCTATGGAAGTTCTAAAGAAACAGTGCAGTAGAGGAGGCAGACAAGAAAATCCATTTTTATAATAGTGTAGTAGTTAAGTTCTATAACACAGGTATGCAAAGGGAATACAGAACTAACTCAGTTTGGCGGAGGATAACTAAGAATTCCAAGAGAAGGTGACACCTGAAAGTGATTCTTAAAGAATCAATTTAGTGAAGAAGAGAACTAAAATCAATGGCTCGGAAACAGTAATTTGACTACTTATATTTTACAGTTCTAGTAGAGCTCATCTGAGTTACATGTATAGGACGACCAAGAGTTTTCGGATAAATTTAAAAGCATTTGAATCATGTATATTATGATTCTCATCCCTTCTTCCCCCCTATTTTTCTCATTTCAGAAAGAAAAACTCTATGTAACCCTTTGGGTAAGTTGGAAATCAGGAATTTTTAATTTTTTTTTTTTTGGTTTTACATGTAAACATGAAAGAGATCTTTTAAAGTTTTAGCTATCACCTTGAATTATCTTTAGAATAATGATGGCAGATAATAAAGATATCAAACAATGTCTCACTACTGAAAGCAGAATGAACACTGACAATGTCCCATACTTTAAATATATATCCCATAACTCCAGTGAATGATAAGGAAGAGATAGGTGGTTTGGGAAGAGCTTTATTCAATCACTAATATTTATTAGCTATAAACAAACTCATATCCAGAATCTATCAAGAATTCCTTCAAATCAATAAGAAAAAAACCATGTAAGAGGAGGAAAATGGGTTAAATGCTTAAGTAAAGACTTTGTAAAATAAATTCATGTGGGTAACAAACCAATAAAAAAACTACTAACCTTTCTAGTAAGCAGAGAAATGAAAATTAAAAGTAAAGTGATTTAAGATTGGCTAAAATAAAAAAGGCTGACCATACCAAGTGCTGGTGAGAAGGTAGAACAATGGGAACTCATATACAACTGCTGAGAAAAGAAACTGATAACCACTTTGGAAAAGTTTCACATTGTCTAGCATATTCGAAATTACACATTCCCTATGAGACGATTCCACCCTTTGGTATGGAGTTTAGAGAAGATCATGTTCAAGTGAACCAGGATATAAACTTTTACAAGAATATGTGGAGCAGGCTTGTTCATATTAATTGCAAATTGAAGACAACAAAAGTCTATTACCAGCAAAAAAGGTAAAAAATAAATACAGTATATTCTTAAAATGAAATATTATACAGCACACTACATGGAAACAAATAAGTCTTAAAAACATGTTGAGAAAACAAAGACCCAAGAAAACATACAGTATATGATTCCAGTTCTAAAAAGGGGAACATTTAATTACAGCGCTTTGCATTATATACTTAGGTGGTAAAACTATTAAAAGCAGTGTAAAAGCAGGTAAAATTATTAAAAAAGGTAAGGTGGTCATTATGACAGGAAGGAGAAAGTGGGGGCTTCTGAGTACTAGCAAAGTGCTTTCTCTTGGTCTGAGTGATATAACACGGGTGTATTCTTCATAATTTGGTGTTCTATACATTTATATACTTTTCTCTATATTTCATGCTACCATAGGTCAGAGAATTGTGAAATGCTAATAGCTAAAATTCCAAAAGAGATACATGATCTTTAAAAGACAGAGAATCTTATTGAGCACCTGCTATATACTAGGAACAGTGCTCGGTGTTGAGGAAACAATACACAAAAGAGACACACTGACTCTAAGAGTCTGAGAAAGGTCAAACAAGTAGTTTAAAGCTGATTGATTGCTGTGCAGGAAAATTTCATGTTTCAAGAGACGCTGATACCATCTAGTGATAGGCATCAGGAAGGCTTCACTGAGATAAAAAAGTTAAGCTGAAACTTTAATAATAAGCCAAAATTAATCTGGGATAGAAGAAGGTGAGTATTTCAGGCAGACAGACTAACATGCAAACCAAGGGAAAAAAGCAGGCCAGGGTTGTCAGAGTTTAGTGAAGAGCAGTCCAAGATGAGGCTGGAGAAGTAGACATGGATAAACCTGGAAGAACTTGTAGCCATATTCAGAATTCTGAAATTTTATTCTAGAGGCAAATGGAAGCCACTGAAGGATTTTTTTTTTTTTTTTTTGCAAGGGAATGGTAGGTTCCAGTTTACAGTTTTAAGATCATTCTGGGTGCTATGAGATGAGTTAGAAGTTAATTAGGGTGCTAACAGGTGTTAGCAGGCCACTGCAGTGGTCAGGCAAGAAATGATGATGACTTGCCTACAGTAAAGGCAAAAATGGGATTAGCAGAAAGATTAAAATGTATTTTAGGTGGCTACAGACCATGCTGATAAAATGGATATGGCAGGAGGGAAACTTGCTAAACTGCTGTTTGGAGCAACTGGAAAGATATAATGGAGGGACAATGAAAGAAGAACAGGATGATAAAAGAATTCAGGACAATCTTGCCTTTTTGACACATAAGTAGAGAAGACAGGCAGTTAGCTATGTAAATGTACAGTTCAGAAGAGAGGATTGGAATTTAGAAATTGTTGTACACAGATGATACCTGAAGTCCTGGAAATGGATGAGATCATTTAGGATGAAAATACAGATGGAAAAAAAGCAGTAAGCACAGGACCATTCCACTTAGACTGAGAAAGAGCTTATTCATGGATTAAGACTGAACAATAGCAATGAGTGGCATAAAGGACAATTACGTTGTTAATGCACCTAGCCTCTCAGTCTAGTGCAAGTGTGAAAGATAGTATTTGTTACTATAATGGTCACATACAGAAAATACTGACAACCTATTTTCTAAATAGATTATGTAAAATTCCTACTTTTACGCAATAGTAAAATAATACCCCAAATGGAATTTATCCTCCCTCAACCCTGTTCATTATCCTATGTTTCCTCTGCCTTGTTTAATCATATTATCTAGAAGGCTTTACCTCTCCTACACTCAGCTATTTTTATGACCTATATATTAACAAATTCAAAATAAAATTTTTCATTTGCCCCCTTTTATTGTATTTTTTTGGCTTTTTAGGGCCACACCCACGGCATCTGAAGGTTCCCGGGCTAGGGGTCAAATAAGAGCTACAGCTGTGGGCCTACACCACAGCCACAGCAACGTGAGATCCGAGCCATGTCTGTGACCTACACCACAGCTCACAGCAACACCAGATCCTTAACCCACTGAGTGAGGCCAGGGATCGAACCAGCAACCTCATGGTTCCTAGTCAGATTCGTTTCCGCTGCGCCACAACAGGAACTCCTGCCCTCTTTTATTTTTATTATTCTTGTGGTTCTAATTTTTGCTACCTGAAGCACAGTTCAGATCACATTTCTCTGTTGATACAGGTAATAACTCCTGAAAATCTACAAACTTTAATGAGTACCTACCACACGATAATCACTCTTAAAGGATGGGGGATAAGCTCCTGAAAAAATAGGCAAAATTCCTGCCCTGATAGATCTTACTTTCTAATAGGAAGCCTGATGCTAAGCCACTGATTAAGCAAAAAATATGTTAGAGAGTTATGAGTGCTATAAAGAAAAATAAAGGAATTAATTTATGAAAGAAAACAAAATACAACAAAACATTATGTCCCTCTACCTTCAACTGTGGCTTTAGGAAATTTCATGGATACCTATATTTATCACTTCAATTCTTCTGCTTTTTGTGATAGTACTTTCTTCTGGCCTCTACAATCCAGAAGGCAATGATTAAGATTCCTGAGGAGTTCCCATTATGGATCAGTGGTAACTAACCCGACTAGTGTCCATGAAGACGTGAGTTAGACCCCTGGTCTCACTCAGTGGGTTAAAGGATCCAGCATTACTGTGAGCTGTGATGCAGGTTACAGACACAGTTCAGATCCCGCGTTTCTGTACTGTGGGGTAGGCTGGCAGCTACAGCTCTGATTCGACCCCTAGCCTGGGAACTTCCATATGCTGTAGGTGTAACCCTAAAAAAAGACAAAAAAAGAAAAAAGAAAAGATTCTTGGTATCCCTATAGCTCCTTTCATCTTGCATCTAGTAAATTCAAATACAGCGTTTTTTTACTAAGTCATTGGTGCTCCTAAAAGGTACCAAGAAATCTTAATTTATTGTAAATGACTGGTGGTGACAATTAAAATGTACACAAAAATCTCAAATTTGCTCATTTTTTCTGCTATGATTATTTGTCTCTGCTTATTAATTAACTATGTCATATGGTCTTAGTAATATTTTTAAATTAGTTAATGTTTACCAAGATAGGAAATTACACTGTGTCTGCATTACCACTTCTGTTTCTGGCTAGGTGGCCTGTCACCTTCAATCAAGAGGCTTAGTCTGCTGATGGCTAAATTTAGCAAAATAATAAATTGTGCTTGTGTTTACTCTCTGATTTCTAAGTATAACTGCTATATTTTAACACACCTTTGATGACTGAAAGGGCCTAAAAGTGACAGTTCAATAAATAAATCATAAGGTTGAGAAGATAAGTTTTAATACTATCACAATTAACCAGTAGATCAAAGCATCTACAGGCAATTTTAGCATGGGGAAAGAGGGTCTGATGGAATGCCTATTTTGAAAAAGCTCCTCAGGATGTTGTATATTCTCCCTGACCAACACCAACCTTTCTGACACAATCTTATTTCACAGATAAGAAAGCTGAGACACAAAGTGATTATTAACTGATGGAAATCATATGGCAATGAAAGGCAAAGTCAGGATTAGAATTCAGGACATCTGTCTCTTGTGCTGTCATGGTTGTATTCCCTATCTCTCAAATTTTTGAAACTAGGCCTCCATGAAATCTATGACATAGGGCAAGTAAGACTGAAAGGTGTGTTAAGCCAAGTTAAAAAAGATTACTTCAGGATTTCTTAAAATCTAAACATGCTAATTAGGTTAAGATTTTCTAAAAGAAATGTGTAGGATTTTCAAATGTACTTGGTGAAAAAAATATTTTTTTGTAACAGAACTTATTAACCAAGCAACACAGAAAATTGGGAACTTATAACTGCCCCCTTAATTTTCAACTTATTTTGACTTTATAAAAATTGTTATAAGAAGTCCAGGATGTACAGTTTACATATTATAAAGACTCTCTGAATTGATTTTACTTATCTCCTAATAATGTAAGTTGTAAGGTGGTTATTAATTTCTAGTTAGTGGTAGGTCATGTCCCATGAGTTCATTATCCAAATGTGATATTTTGATCACTTATGGACACTGTTCATTGCATGTACATTTCTACACATACAAAAATAAACTATTTGTGTTTAAATTAGTTATAAAATAAAGCAAATTAATGGCATACTTTTAATAGATCTTAGTGAGTTTTAAAAGATATCCACATTCCTACGATTAATCATGTTTTAATCCCATTTTACTATGAAAGCATTTGAAGTCTGCATTTCTGGCAAAAATGTTTAAATTTTAATTTTTCCTTTGACAACAGTAATATTTGATTTCAATTGCTTTAAAACAAACTCTAAAAATCAATAACAAAAAGGACACAGTAGTTTTGAGGCTGTGATAAAAATAGGTACTAAAATGCTACTGGTTATACAGGATCTATTGTGAATAGGTCAGCTCAAGGTCCCAGGTAAACATCTTGTCTGTGTCCTGAAGCCTTGTTTTCTGCATGCCTTATACTCTCAGTAGGGTCCTCCAACTCGGGTCTAAACATAGGGCCACTGCACCCTATCGATCTTCTTTAAATCTCCAGAATAATAAATTTCAAGGCAACACAGAAGAAGCCAACTAAAGCCCTTTAATTACATCACTGCTGAAAGGAAATCATTGATCAATGGCATTATGGGAAAATAAACTGCCCCCCAAACCAGATCAAAGTCAATAAAATAGCTGACTAGCTGCCCCATGTGGGACTTCTGCTAGATTAGTGCTCATGGACAAGCAAAAGAGACGATTCTAACGCATGCTGCTTACTATCTTTTTGAAGTTCTTCCCGGCAGGTGTCATGCTCTGAGCATGGTTTTTGATTACTCTAATTAAATATAATATTATCAACAGATCTTCATATTGATCCTTAAAATCCCCCCCTTCTAAATGAAAAATTAAAAGCCTGGAGAAAGGGCCTCATAGGGTACCAGATTATTTTTAATGATTTTACTCCTTTATCAACTTTCTTCATCTTGTATTATTTTAATATTTATCAATACCAAGGCACCAATTAGTTTAGGAATTTTAAATTACATGCAAAATGAATAATTTTATAATTTTGTCTTCCTGAGATTAAATTCTTTTCCATTTACATGAAGTTACATTTCTTAAAGTCTAAATAAATAATTTTTATTAAATGTTGCTAACTATGCTGGTAACTATTTATTTATGGTATTATTTAAATACATTGCCTAATACATATATGCAATATGACAAATAGTGCATTTCTCTCAGGCAATTAGTTTGGAAAATTGCGAAAACATTTTAAGAAATAATTTTATAATAGCTTATAAATATTTGCAGTTTCCAAACAGGCAAGATTATTTAAATATTCCAAATCCTGTTGATTCTACATATTCACATTTCAAAATGGTATCTTCTACTTGATTAAGAATAATAATCTCAATCCCCCCAAAAGCAAACAAAAAGAATAACAATCAGCAAACAAATCTGAAAGCCTTAAATCTCTTCCAAAAAGAGGAAGTATAATGGTATAACATGTAAATATTTATATATTACTGGCACTTAGGCTTTCATGTATAACTTTAGCATTGTATAATAATAAAAAATGTAATGTCTTTAAAGTAAACAAGAATTCTGAGAGAGTAAGTTTGAGAACATATAAAGGGAAACGGAAAATATCAGACACAATGACTCATTTATGGGTATTATTTGAGCCACTCAACCCAGGAAAAGCTAACAGCCATGCCTTCTTCCCATTCTACATTTCTTTTTATTCACTCACTATTCCCTCAGGTGGTTCTCTTTGCTAATGCCCAAATGGCATCAACCTGTTGTTTAGCACATCTATGAAAAGGCTAGCCTGCTGGCTAATTTACCAAGGGATTAAAGCCCTGAAACCACTTCAATCTGCTACTTTGTTTCCATGTAAAAGCCTTGCCCATGACACCAGTTCCCTCATGTTAAAACTGAAAATCTCTTCAAACGAAAGAAAAGTTCATTGTAAGAACTGTTTAAGAGAGAAATTGATAAAAATAATATTCTGCACCCATAAACAGTGCCATGAAATTGCATTCTGTTGGTCAGGTTCTGCATTATATATTAAAAAGAATTTTAGGTAATAAATGTTTACTATTTCATAAAATTAAGGGAATTAACACAGGTGCCAACTGTGGTAATGGGGTGGGGAATTATTGCAGTGTAACATTTAATTAAAATTCATATTTGTGGGCATTTTGTTGAATAACAGAACATAACCACATTGATTCACACTAGAAAACAGAGGTTCCACTAAACAAGCAACTCCTTTTTCTGATTTAATAATAACAAAGATCTTAAGATATGCTATTTGTATAAAAATTGATGGGTATATACAGCAATTAATTTTTCTCTATGAAAAAAATCTGCTACCTCTATTTTTAAAAAATTAGAATAAGCTTTAAGTTGATATATCTTATGCAGAAACATTTACATTTTCCCTGTTTGGTTAAAGTTTAATCATTCATAGATCAGCAATAACTACAGTGATATCTTCCTTTAATGACTTCTTTATTCCATGAAAACTATTCCAACCTCGCAAGATCTGTGTTAAGTTGCCATTAAAATTTTGAAAAAAAAAAAAAAAACTTTACATTTTAAGGGGTATTTGTTACTCAATTTGAATGACAGCAAGTTGAATGAACTGAAAAATATAGTGAATCTATATTTTTGTCTTACCAAAGAATAGATGACTAAAGTGCAAACACATATTCATTATGTCCTTTCTATACTTTTGTAAATCAGTTCTACCAATAACTTCAGGGCTATCAGAATTAAAGTCGAACAATATATTATAGAGGATAAGTTACCATTTTAAAGTAATCTCGATTTTCTCTAAAATATTTTCCCAGGTCAGCTGAAAACAAATTTCAGTAAATTTATTAGACAAGCACTATTTCACAGTATTTCACTAAAGTATTTAATATATAACCGTGAGAAGTGAAGGAGAAAAAAAGCATATTTTAATTGACTCAATAAAAGTTAAATTATGAAGTATATAGCTTAGTGACCTAGATTAGATCATTCAAAGGGGAAGACAAATATTATTGTTTCTTTCTTCATTTCTTTACTATCATGAATAGTGTTCCTTGTACCTTTGGTGCCAACAGCCCAGATTTGCTGGAATGAAAAACAATGCTAGGGCTAGATGTGTCAGTGCCAAAAGCTTAAGGAAAATGAATGTGCTCTAAGTTAGGATCTGTGTGATATTCAAATTCAAAGTACCTCACATAAGGACAGGACATTCAAGGTCCCATTTCAATCACAATTTTATTATAGTGACAAATATAAAATTCTGACTGCCAATAAAAATACTGAATTTGATGCATTTCTGTGCAAAATTCATAGCCTTGAAAGATATTCTGCAAGCTGTCACCCCCAAGGACCATAATGGATTTGTCTTTAAAGAAAAATGTTTAGAGTGTGAGTTACCAAATATGTTTTATGTAAGATTTCACACTTTAAATCAAGAAATATAAATTATTTTTCTTAGTTGACATTTATTGACAAAATTCACACTAATTAGAATTTTGAGATGCTTCTTAATCATTTTATAATAATGAAATATATTTTAATATTCCTTTATCAAAACAATGTGAATTTCTTTCTTATAATTTATATCATGGACTGGTGTGTTGAATTTTATAGGGTCCAAACTAATAATCATCAAACAAAAATCTCTTATTAAATTGCTCACAAAATATAAACACATATACATTAAAAACCAATACTAGTAAAAAAAAATCAATACTAGTAATAACTTCAGTTTTAGCCTTTAAGCATTAGTAAAAGAGTTTATTAATTTTCATTTATTTTAAGTAAGTCAAGCAAAAACATCAACCAGAAAAAAACAGGTTGGTTTTTCCACATTTAATCTCTGTTGGGGTGAATTTCCTAAAAACAGAATATTTAAAGCATAAAACAACTGCTAAATTTTGCTTCTGATAAAAATAAAGTTTGAAGGAAATAGACATATTACTGAGGGCATCCTTCTTATCTTCACAGAAGTACCCACATTTTTTTTTACTTAGAGAAAAAAAATCAAGAATAAACTATACCATGGAGAATAATTTCTACCAACCTCCATAATTCACCTAAACCAGACTGCTTCTATGACTCTAAAAAAAGAAGCAAGACATTGGATATAAAGCGTCAACAAACTATTATCACACGCTTTTCCAGTCCATTAAAAGAAAGTAATTTAATCATTTTATAGTTTCTCAGGAAAATCTCATTCAGAGAAATTTTATTGCCAGCTATCTAAATAGTAAATACCTATTATCCTTTCAAAATGAGTTTTTGCTTGCCAAGGGCAAACCCATTGCTGTTATTGTAGAGCTCTGTCAGAGAAACAAGAAGTTAAAAGGTTATAAAGATACCATTAATGTCATGGGACTGTCTTGTCAGGACTCAAAAATGCTTAGTAATTGAGGGTTTTATTCAAAGTGTATTAGCACCCATACAAACAGCACAGTTAATATGATGCTTTAGGCTTTATTTTTTTTTACAGCCCAGCAAAATCACCTACTAACAGCTGAATACTGTAAATGTATCTGCAGGAAAGCACAACTCATTTTATCATTTGGTTCTAGCTTGAGCCTTTGAAGAAAACGTCAGTAACATACACACACCTTAAAGGCAAATCTAGATCAACCAATGAGAAAAAACAGAAAAAAAGTAAAAATTATAACTAATTGGTTCTGACAGCATGTGCCTTTGATAGAAGTATGAGAGTAGGCAAAGGGAAAATGCTCTTTATTTAATTTATATTTTTCAATTTAAAGAGGAATAGCTATAATACAGCTTACATGATCTTCATTAATATGCAAAATTGACTGACTATATTGAAACAATAAACAATAAGAAGCATAAAATATTTCTACTTCTATCATATAACTTGTTAATACATTGATGAACAACAGAAATAAAATAATCATTCTTGTTAATTTTATGATTTTTGGACCTATTGGACTAATTACACAGAAAATATTCTAATAAAATTTTAAAATTTACGATGTACATAAATCTTAAAGTTATTCACCTATTAGCTCTAACAGTCATGTAAACAATGAATATTTAAAGAAAATATTCTTACTTGCAAGACTTGCTTTAAATTTTTGAATATCAATTATACTGTGCCTATATGTCTTTATTTCCAGATCATTATCAGTTATAAACATGGATATACAAAGTTTACATAAAATGTAGCCTGATGAAGGGCTAGTGTTTCAATAAATACCAATATTTGCTTTCAATAAATCAAATATCAGCAGAGTAGTAGGGAGAGAAAAGGCTCTCAGTAAGATATTTTCTGACTGGGAAAGAAACTGAATGGTCAAACTTTAAAAGCAGCATATATCAAGCAAATGATGGAAGCTTAGAAACAACTAAATTCTTCCAACAGTTACTTAAGTTTGGTTCCACTAACCCAAACATGCCTGCTGGGGAATTACCTTTTGGCCTTTAAAGACCAGCTCTAGCATCACCTCCTCCCTTCACTTTTCCTAGACTACTCTATTCCTTTTCCTCTATACCTTGTATAAAATTCCAGTGTTACACTTAGTACAGACAGGGAACATGAACAGTTCATTTACATACACATAGCATGTGTCATTATCTACATATACAGTAAGGGTTCAAAAATGTTCATTAAATTGGCGATTAAGTCATGATCTTATTTGAGCTGAAACTGAAGAGGATTTGTTTCTGTGGACTGGCCAAAGACCTTATCAAATAGCTTTAAGTGGATCTCCTTATCTCTTTGCATTATATATAATCGTTAAACATAAACATCTTCCGTATCACATCTTACACATAAAGTTTATTACTTTACCTGAAGGAAAACCTAAAGTGATTCAGAAATGATTCTGCATATACATACTTAGCTAAATTTATTTATTTATTTTTGTCTTTTTTGCCTTTTTTTAGGGCCACTCCCATGGCATATGGAGATTCCCAGGCTAGGGGTCTAATCGGAGCTGTGACCACCAGCCTACGCCAGAGCCACAGCAACGAGGGATCCGAGCCGCGTCTGCAACCTACACCACAGCTCACGGCAACACCGGATCCTTAACCCACTGAGAGAGGCCAGGGATTGAACCCGCAACCTCATGGTTCCTTGTCGGATTCGTTAACCACTGCACCACAACGGGAACTCCAACACTTAGCTAAATTTATAAAATGCCTTATTGCTAATAGGAAAAGCAGTTACCAATACTGATAAAATAGCAAAAATGATCGGTTCTTAAGCTTAGGAAGTAAGAATACTCAGAAACATGCAAATACTTGGCCAGTTTCTCTCAGTTCACATGCAATCTAATTTTCACCCAGGCTTTATTCTTTCCCATACCAAACCATAAGTACATAAATAAATGAAGAAACAAAGATAGAAATGGTGAGGGGAGCTGATTTATGATGTCAGCCTAGAAAAACAGATTTCACTAGCAGTGGGACTGAGAGAATGCTGGTAGAAACAGGCAAAAGGATCTTTATCTGATGACACTGTCTTTCTCTGAAAATACAAGAGGAATCATGAGACAACTTTGCTAATTATATGACTCTACAGCGCATCTTTATGACGGTGAATTCTAGTGTTTGCTAGCAAGTTTGATGGAATGTGTCTTTGAGGTTCCATCAGATTAAGATTAGTAAACTATATATATCCTTTATCAATGTTTTCTCTGTTCCTTATTAGTCTCCTTCTTTCTTCCTTTCTTTCTTTCTTTTTCTTTCTTTCCTTCTTTCTTTCTTTCTTTCTTTCTTTCTTTCTTTCTTTCTTTCTTTCTTTCTTTCTTTCTTTCTTCTTTCTTTCTTTCTTTCCTTCCTTCCTTCCTTCCTTCCTTCCTTCCTTCCTTCCTTCCTTCCTTCCTTCCTTCTTTCTTTCTTTCTTTTCTTGTCTTTTTAGGGCCGCACCCATGGCATATGGAGATTCCCAGGGTAGGGGTCGAATTGGAGCTACAGCTGCTGGCCTACACCACAGCCACAGCAAAGAGGGATCTGAGCCATGTCTGTGTCCTACACCACAGCTCACAGCTGGATCCCTGACCCACTGAGCAAGGCCAGGGATCGAACCCGTGTCCTCATGAATACTAGTCAGGTTCCTCAACCACTGAACCACGATGCGAATTCCTATTATTCTGTTTCTGAAGGAAGATTGACTAATGTTTTAAATTCCAAAAATAGTACTTGTTTAATGACAGAAAATAATCATAGAATAAAATCAAAGTCTCCACCCCTGCTCCCACTCCACCTAACCGCACTGTATTGTGAGCCTCAGCCTAGAGCTGGACCTCTGATCATTTTTAAGCCTCCCATCTTCTATAAAATTCCTCATCAATTTCTAAATATCAACTTAAACCCAAGCTTTCTATCCCTTCACACCACAGGAGGTTACATTTAAGATGAGGTCTTTTAATATGTCAGACACAGAAAGAGCAGAGGGAGAGAAGTATGATAAGGAGAAGGGAAAATGATGAGCCAAGTTCAAAGTTTCTAAAGTAAGAAAGTACTACATTTGAGCATTTGAAAGACTGCTTGACTAGATAATACTAATAATATCAGTAGTAAATAAATTACTCTTTCCATTACTACTGAACATTAAAGTGGTTTCAATTTTGTACTATAATATACAATGCTGTGATAAATATCCCTTTATACACATCTCTGAGACATGTATAAATAATTTTATAGAAAAGGGAGAGGGCCCAAATCATAAAATCATAAATGAAAAAGGAGAAGTTACAACTGACACCACAGAAATACAACAGATCATGAGAGACTATGATGAGCAACTATAAAGCCAATAAAATCGAAAACCTAGAAGAACTAGACAAATTCTTAGAAAGGTACAATCTCCAAAGACTGATCCAAGAAGAAAGAGAAATTATGAACAGATAAGTTACCAGTACTGAAATAAAATCAGTTATTTTAAAACTCCCAACAAACAGAAGTCCAGGACCAGAAGCCTTCACAGGTGAATTCTACCAAGCATTTGGAGAAGAGTTAACATCTATTCTTCTAAAACTATTCCAAAAAATTGCAGAGGGAGGAATACTCCTGAACACATTCTATCAGGCCACTACCACCCTGATACCAAAACCAGAAAAAGATATGACACAAAAAAAGAAAGGTATAGGGCAATATCGCTGATTAACATAGATGTAAAAATCATCAACAAAATACTAGCATACTGAAGACAACAATATATTAAAAGGATCATACACCATGATCAAGTGGGAATTATCCCAGGGATGCAAGGATTTTTCAATATATGCAAATAAATCAGTCTGATACAGTGCATTAACAGATTGAAGAATAAAAACCATATCATCTCAATAGAGGCAGAAAGAGCTTTTGACAAAAATCCAACTCCCATTTATGACAACCCCCCCAAAAAAAGTGGGCATAGAGGGAACCTACCTCAACAAAATAAAGGCCATATGTGACAAACCCACAGCTAACATCATTCTCAACAGTGAAAAGCTGAATTTCCTCTAAGATCAGGAACAAGACAAGGTTGTCCACTCTCACAACTTTTATTCAACATAGTTTTGGAATTTCAGAAGAAAATGAAAAAGAAATGAAAAGAAGAAAAACTCTCTTTTTGCAAATGACATGATACTGTACTTAGAAAATCCTAAAGATGCTACCAGAAAACAACTAGAGCTCATCAATGAATGTGTTAAGGCTGCATCATATAAAATTTAATATATAGAAATCTGTTGTGTTTCTGTACACTAACAATGAAAGATCAGCAGGAGAAATTAAGGAAATAATCCTATTTACCACTGCATCAAAAAGAATAAAATAGCCTAGGAATAAACCTACCTAAGGAAGCAAAAGACCTGTACTCTGAAAAGTATAAGATGCTGACGAAAGAAATCAAAATGACAAAAACAGACGGAAAGATATACTATGCTCTTGGATTGAAAGAATCAATATTGTTAAAAATGACAATACTACCCAAGTCAATCTACAGATTCAATGCAATCCTTATCAAATTACCAATGACATTTTTCACATGGCTAGAACAAAGAATTTTTTAATTTGTATGGAAACACCAGAAAATCCCAAATAGCCAAAACAAACTTGAGAAAGAAGAACAGAGCTGGAGGAATCATGCACTCTGACTTCAGCTATACTATAAAGCTACAGTCATCAAAAGAATATGGTACTGGCACAAAAACAGACACATAGATCAATGGAACAGAACAAAAACCCCAGAAATAATTCATTTCTGGTTAATTAATGGTTAACCATTTATGCATTTCTGGTTAATTAATGGTTAATTAATGTACAACAAAGGAGGCAAGAATATACTGTGGAGAAAAGACAATTTCTCCAATAAATGGTGCTGGAAAACTGGACAGCTACATGTAAAAGAATGAAATTAGAAATTTTCTACCACCATACACAAAAATAAACTCAAAATGAATTAAAGACCCAAATATAAGACTGGATACTATAAAACTCCTATATGAAAACATAAGCAGAACACTCTTTGTCATGGGTCACAGCATTTTTTTGGACCCATCACCCAAGGTACTTGTTTTAGAAACAAAAGCAAAAATGAACAAATGGGACCTAATTAAACTTAAAACCTTTGCACAGCAAAAGAAATCATCAACGACATGAAAAGATGACCTACAGAATGAGAGAAAATATATATTTGCAAATGATGTGACTGACAAGGGATTAATTTCTAAAATATACGATCAACTCATATGGCTTAAAATATCTATATAAAAAATCAATCGAAAAATGGGCAGAAGTTTTAAACAGACATTTCTCCAAAGAAGACATATAGAAGGCCAACAGGCACATGAAAATGTGCTCAACCTCACTTACTATTAGAGAAATGCAAATCAAAACTACAATTAGGTACTACCTCACATCAGTCAGAATGGCCATCATCAAAAGGTCTACAAATAAATGCTGGAGACAGTGTGGAGAAAAAGGAACCCTCCTATACTGTTGGTGGGAATCTAAATTAGTACAGCTACTATGAAGAACAGTATCAAGGTTCCTGCAAAAATTAAAAATAGAGTCAGCATATGATTTAGCAATTCTACTCTTGGGCATATATCCGGAGTAAACTCTAATTTAAGAAGATAACACCCCAATGTTCATAGCAGCACTATTCACAATAGCCAAGACATGGAAGCAACTTGTGTCCATTGCCAGATGAATAGATAAAGAAGCTATTGTATATACACACAATGGAGTTATATACACAATGGAGTATTACTCAGCTATTAAAAAAATGAAATAATGCTATTTGCAGCAATATGATGGACCTAGAAATTAGCATACCATGTGAATTAAGTCAGAGAAAGACAATTATCATATGATACCACTTACACTTAGAATCTAAAAAATGATACAAATGAGCTTATTTATAAAACAGAAATAGAGACATAGAAAACAAACTATTAAAGGGATAAGGAAGGGTATGGATAAATTGAAAGTGTGGGAAAAAATTTCAACAGAATTTTTTCTCAAAATAGAATTGTAGGTTCATTACATTTTTGCAGGTGTTGCCAACACCCTGGCAAAATTACTCACTGAATCGTAGATTAAAAAAAAATTTAATCTCTGTATATATGTACATACACACATACAAATTGTATATATAACAGTATGATTTGAAGATGATATTAATTGAGAATCAAACTCATCATGTCACTATCACACAGTACATATTTTTGTTATAGCTAGAAGCCAAGATAAGAAATTCCATTACTTGTCCCTTTCCAAATTCTATTACTGTCTAGATTGGGTTACTTATATTGGGTAGTCTAAACATTCTAAGACAAAGTACAATCAAGTACAATCAAGTTCAAGTGTGATTTTTGCCAAACGAAGAGAACTGATTTGGTTGTCGATATCTCTTGATATTTTATATAAACTAGTAAATCAATTCTAAGAGATTTTAAGCATATTAGAACTCTAAAGATAAGATTTTAGGAATAGACAAAATAATATAATGAGCACAGAGCTACTACACTGTTGTGGATAAAAGCATGAGAATTACTAATCCACCACTATCACTTGCTAAATGTTTGATCTTTCTAAATCACTGTTTTCTCATATGTAAGATGGGGTTAATAACAGTACCTCTTCAAAGTACTTAGAATAATGTCTGGTGCATAGAAAGTACTAATTAAATCTTAGCTATTGTTGCTGTTATTTTCTTTGAGTTTTGAATTACTTTTGCAGCAATAGTATACATATAAACTACAGGTGAAAGTATAGATTCCCACTGTCATATTCTTGTATGCTTGAGTTATTCTAAGCTCAATTTTCCTTTCCTAGTCATACCTCTGCACTGGAGATTTGCCAGAGGGTGTTCTTGGCTTCATGTTTGCTGTTACTGCATGTGTACAGCTAACAGAATTGTTAATTCTTTGTTGGAAATTCATATTCTGTGAACTTGTCCTATAGCATCATAACAATTAGGGTCCAACATCATAGCAAAGCAGTGGATACTACTTGAGACATAGACATGAAAACATTACTATGTGAACTTGTCTCAGACGTTAGTAATTCCAGAAACTCAATGGGGTCCATTTATTCAGAGGAATGTCCTTCCCCTTAGTATGAACAAATATCAGATGCTTGTTTCCCTGACAGAAATTGAAAACTTAAGATCTACTGTCACTTAAAAACAAAAAACCACTGCCTCTCCCCCCAAATGCAGTTTATAATTAGCATTTCTATTAACTGTTTATAATGTACAGTTGGCATTTCTGTGTCAGCCTTAGGAAAAATATTAAATATTTTTAAATATTATCATAGCTTACACTTAAGTATCCTTATATGGACATGGAACTCATATAATATTAGGTACGAAGTGATTAAGAAGTAGTGCTTCTATAACTGAGAAGGGATTAATCTTCAAAATATACAAACATCTCATAGAGCTTTATATCAAAAACCAAATAATCCAATCAAAAATGGGCAGAAGATGTAAACACATGTTTCATCAAAGAATACATATAGGTGGCAAAAAAAAAAAAACACATGAAAAGATGCCCAACATAACTAATTATTAGATAAATGAAAATCAAACCTATGATGAGGTATCACCAATGGCCATCATCAAAAAACTAGAAACAATAAATGCTGGAGAAAGTGTGGAGAAAGGGGATTCTTCTATAACATTGGTGAGAATGTACATTGGTATAACCACTATGAAGAACAGTATGAAGGTTCCTTCAAGAACTAAAAATACAATTACCATTTGATCCAGCAATCCTACTCCTGGGCATGTATCTGGAGAAAACCATAATTCAAAAAGACACACACACCCCAATGTTCACTGCAGCACTATTTACAATAGCTAAGCAACCTGCACGTCCATCAGCAGAGGATTGGATACAAAGATGTACATATATACAATGGAATATTACTCACCCATAAAAATGATGCCATTTGCAACAACATGGAAGCAACTAGAGATTATCATACTAAATGAAGTGAATCAAAGACAAACATCATATGAGATCATTAATATGTGTAACCTAATAAAAATGATAAAAAAGAACTATTTACAAGACAGACTCAAAGATTTTAAAACCAAAGTTATGGTTACCAAAGGGGAAAACTTTGGTATATACCTACTACTGTAGACAAAATCAATAAGTAACAAGGACCTACTATATAGCACAGGGAAATATACTCAATACTCTGTGATAGCCTATATGAGAAAAGATTTTGAAAAAAAAATGGATATTATATATAACATTCACTCTGCTCTACACCTGAAATTAACACAACATTATAAGTAGACTATACTCCAATAAAACTAAAAATAGTGCTTCTAATTTCTACTTTGTTGATAATAGTGTTTCTCAAAACGTTATGGTACCCATGTTAAAATACAATGGTTAACTCTAATAAAGAAATAACTTCTCAGGGTATCCAAAATAAGATCTAGCTGGACCAAAATTATCCTTTTAACCACAGCAGTAAAGGGCTTTTTGATTTATTAATTAGCGAAGAGAACCAGTGATTGGTTTTAGGCCCATTTTATACAAACTTGTAGAATATGGTATATAGGTATTCAGAGTACATTATCATTAGTGTTTATTCTAGAAGGTGAGCTCAGTTACTCCCCACACAGTTGTTTTCCCATTCATCTTAACTCTTCCACAGTGCTGTTAGCTTTAGTTAAAATAATTAGTATTTTCTTACTAAGGAAACATTAAGGTTCCCTAGATGTGCAAAACAGGAAAGCAGCATCTCTTTCAGAATCCTGGATTAGCAAGACCTATTTCTCTCTGTTTTACAATATAAATGATTCATACTTCATATTTATAATTCCATGGATTTGCTTCCAGTGAGGTATAAAAAATATCTAAAATTAGTATTTTGGGAGTGTCAAAGCTTCATTTTGACCCTTATTTTATTCACAAAATAATTTTTAATAAGTATCACTCTATTATTTTCCTTAATTCTGCCTGGTTTTGGATTAGGCCTAGGCACAAGTAGATTCCGTTACCCAATACCCACTCCCCTACCAGTCCTGGAGTAACCCAGCTTTAAGTTTTTGTCTGTCAACTGTAAAATCTCTGAGATCCCAGAGTCAGCTCTTGGCAAGGGAATACTTACTTAATTCCAACTAGGGAAAAATAAATAAATAAACAAAAGGGAGCCAATCACTTCAAGAGAAAGGTTTTTAATTCTATCTCTTCACATTTTTACTTTTAGTACAAGTTGTAGAAGTATGGGAAGCCTAGAATTTCTTTCTCCTGGCAATCTGTAGGTATTTTCAGCATGACACATTCAACCTGTCATGAAGAGATGCTTCCCTGGGAGTTCCTGCTGTGGCTCAGTGGAAACAAATCTGACCAGTATCCATAAGGACACAGGTACAATCCCTGGCCTCACTTAGCAGGTTAAGTATTCACTATTGCTGTGGCTGTGGTATAGGCCGGTGGCTAAATCTCTATATGCTACGGGTGTAGCCCTAAAAAGCAAAAAAAAATTAAAAAAATTTTTTTTTAAAAAAAGAATGCTTCCCTGATGAGAAAAGACCCAAGGCCAGAAGGTGATAAGATATCTTTCTTCTATGTCAATTTTATAAATACCAATTATGACATATATTATAATGCCAAAATGATAGAGATAAAGGGACAAAGGAGATTATTAAATAAATAGTTAATCTCCCTAGGGGACTGTAAGTAGAAAAAAAAGTATGGGAGACCCCCGTAAGTTAATGATCACTCAAGAAAACAGGCTTGCTTAGCAACAAAACTGTGCAACAGAAGCATGAGACATGCCCTCAGAGAACAAAACAGTGGTGGAATTAAACCCACATTCTGCCCAGTGAGGTTAGTAAGTTAGTAAGGTTTAGTATATGTTACTGCCTTTTTGCTCATTTTCGTTGTGCCATGACAGTTTCAGCTTGACCATGTAGGAACAAGAAAACTCCCCTGTCCAACCTGAAGGAGGAGCTGATGATGACGGAAGCTTGACGTCTACTCTAGAATGAGGAAGAAAGTGGTCTTTGCCCACTCCCCATTCTTGCTTTGATTATAAAATGGTAGTCACGGGGTGTGACATCCTCTTGTCTGTCTGCTTGTATTTCTCATAAGATTCCTATTTTAAGAAATCACTTCTCATTCATGATTTTTGCCTCTCACTGAACTCTTTCTGTGATGAGACACAGTGAACCTAAGCTCTTCAGGGCCCCCTGGGGCGCCACCTAGCGGTTCCAAAAAAAGATCAGTGGAATAGAAAAGAAAATCATGCGCTTGGAGAATAGACTTGTGGTTGCCAAGGGGGAGCGGGAGGGAGTGGGATGGATTAGGAGCTTGGGGTTAATAGCTGTAGACTATTGCTTTTGGAATGGATTTGCAATGAGATCCTGCTGTGTAGCACTGGGAACTATGTCTAGTCACTTATGATGGAGCATGATAATGGGAGAAAAAAAGAATGTATACATGTATGTGTGACTGGGTCACCATTCTGTATAGCAGAAAAAAAATTGTATTGGGGAAATAACAATTTAAAAAAATTTTAAAAAAAGGTGGAACAGAGGTAAATGGAATAACTGCTTATAAAGTACAAAGGAAGAAGAAAAATTATCAAAGATATAGCCACTTTCAGGGGTAGGAGAAGAGATAAAGAGTAAAGAATGGTTCTAAAATATAAATACAGCATCGATATTGTCACAGAGTATATTTTAAACTCATAATATTACTGACTTACAATTTTGTGTCTTATGCAATAACCCTTTAATATTTAACTTTCATGTAGCCATATAGAGAAGGAGGCATGCAAATGTAACTTGCACTTCAAAGACAGATCTCTTCTATTACACAAAAAATATTAACCATTTTTGAAGAATATTAGAATATATTTAATATTACATGTAAAAGAAAAATAATAGATCATTTACATTGTGTTCTTGAATATTTAGTGGACTACATTTATTCCTTAAGATAGCATAGCTATGTAGATATCAAAATTACAATGCAACAAACCCACTTATCAATAAATATCACTTGCACACAGGAAAAATATTTTAATAACTTAAAGTTAGAAATAATCATGTTCTTTGATGAATACTACTAATGAGTGACTTTTAATGAACCCTCTACTGCTCAGTTTCATTATCTGTACTCTGGGCAAACTTCAAATGTTTAATAAAATAGTTACTACAAAAATACATACTTATTAATACTATTATTGTACTTAAATTATTTTTAATTTGACATTGTTTTGGGTTTGTTATCTTAAGATATTTTTTATCATTACAAAAAATATTACATATACACTGCCACAACACGGACACATGCTACCTCTCATTCCAACTTTCTTGGTTGTCCTACTTTCCTTATTTGGACCAGGCTCAAGTGAAGGACTTGGACTAATGCTGGGTAGGGTAAACCTGGCTCTGGCCAGACTCTACTTTACTGGACTCACTTTTATAGCTTTGAATTAAGTATTCTTCCATGGAAGGACTTTGGTATCTCCCATTTGGCCCTATTAATCATCTGATTCTGGGCCCTGAGTCACTTAATTTGGCCTGCCCTACACTTTATCAACTGTCACATAATGGAAGGGTTCAAAGAGAGGGATATCTCTGCTCTGGAATGGGCCCTGAAATTATCATCTCATAGTCACTTCTTTGAGTTAAGGCACAGCAAGACTATTACTCAATTTCAGTACTTGTGATTGGTCTGTTCATTTTTTCTATCTCTTCCTAGTTTAGTCTTGGAAGATTGTACTTTCCTAAGAATTTGTCCATTTCTTCGAGATTGTCAATTTTATTGGCATATAGTTGCTTGCAGTAGTCTCTTATGATCCTTTGTATTTCTGTGATGTCCACTGCAACTTCCTTCTCATTTCTAATTTTATTGATTTGAGTCCTCTCTTTTTTTTTCTTGTTAAGTCTGGCTAAGGTTTTATCAATTTGGTTGATCTTTTCAAAGAACCAGCTTTAGTTTCACTGGTTTTTTTCTATTGTTTTTTTTCGTTTCTATTTGATTTATTTATTTATTTATTTTTAATTTTTTTGCCTTTTAGGGCCATACCCATAGCATGTGGAAGTTTCCAGGCTAGGAGTTGAATTGGAGCTACAGCTGCTGGCTTATGCCACAGCCACAGCAACGTGGGATCTGAGCTGCATCTACGACCTACACCAGAGCTCTTGGCAACAATGGATCCCCAACCCACTAAGCAAACCCAGGGATCAAACCCGCATCTTCATGGGTACTAGTTGGATTCAATTCCACTGAGCCACGATGGGGAATCCCTCTGCTTTAATCATTATGATTTCTTTCCATCTACTAACTTTGGGTTTTGTTTTTTCTTCCTCTAGCTGCTTTAGGTGCAGTTACGTTGTCTACTTGAGATTTTTGTTTCCTGAGGTAGGCTTGCATTGCTATAAACTTCCCTCTGATAACTGCTTTTGCTGCATCCCTTAGGTTTTGGACTGTTGTGTCTTGGTTGTATTTGCTTCTGGGTATTTTTTTTTTGTCTTTTTGTTGTTGTTGTTATTGTTGTTGTTGTTGTTGTTGCTATTTCTTGGGCTGCTCCCACGGCATATGGAGGTTCCCAGGCTAGGGGTCGAATCGGAGCTGTAGCCACTGGCCTACGCCAGAGCCACAGCAACGCGGGATCCGAGCTGCGTCTGCAACCTACACCACAGCTCATGGCAACGCCAGATCGTTAACCCACTGAGTAAGGGCAGGGACCGAACCCGCAACCTCATGGTTCCTAGTCGGATTTGTTAACCACTGCGCCACGACGGGAACTCCGCTTCTGGGTATTTTTTAATTTCGTCTTTGATTTCTTCAGTGATCCACCGGTTGTTCAGTAGCATGTTGTTTAGTTTCCAGGTGTTTGTGTTTTTTTGCAATTTTTTTCTTGTTGATTTCTAGTCTTATAATGTTGTGGTTGGAAAAGATGTTTGATATGATTCAAATTTTTAAAAATTTACTGAGGCTTAATTTGTGGCCCAGAATGTGATCTATCCTAGAGAATGTTCTGTATGCGCTTGAAAAGAATGTGTATTCTGCTGCTTTTCAATGAAATAGTCCATAAATATTTATTAAGTTCATCTGGTCTAATGTGTCACTTAAAGCCTGTTTTTCCTTGTTGATTTTTTGTCTGGATGATTTGTCCATTGCTGTAAGTAGGGTATTAAAGTCCCCCATAAGTATTGTGTTTTCGTTGATTTCTCCTTTTAAGGCTGTTAGCAGTTGCCTTGTATACTGAGGTGCTCTTATGTTGAATGCATATACTTTTATCTTTATGTAATGACCTTCTTTGTCTCTTGTAACATTCTTTATTTTAAGGTCTATTTTGTCTGATATGAGTATTGCTACTCCAGCTTTCTTTTGATGTCCATTTGCATGGAATAGTTTCTTCAATTCTCTCACTTTCAGTTTGTACGTGCGTTTAGAGCTTAAGGAGGTGTCTTGTGGACAGCATATACATGGGTCTTGGTTTTGTATCCATTCAGCCAGTCTATGTCTTTTGGTTGGACCATTTACATTTAAGGTTATTATTGATATGTAAGTTCTTACTGCCATTTCGTTAATTGTTTCTGATTTATTTTTATTGGTCTTTTTTCCTTCCTTCTTCTCTTGTTCCCGTCTTTTGTGGTTTGGTGACTCTTTAAAGTTGTGTATGGATTACTTTTTCTAATTCGTGTTGGTATCTATTGTAGGTCTTTGGTTTGCAGTTACCACAGACACACACATACACTATTGTTTTAAGTTGCTCGTCTTTTAATTGCAAATGCATCTCCAGTATTGTGCATTTGTATCCACCCCTTCTCACGATTGCTGATTTTTCTATTGTATATGTGTGTGGATGATTTCCTACCTTTACTATATGTTAGCCAATTGAAACAGTGATTAAAAAAAACTTCCAACAAACAAAAGTCCAGGACCAGATGGACTCACAGGCAAATTCTATCAAAAAATAGGGAAGAGTTAACACCTATCCTTCTAAAACTATTCCCAAAAAATTGCAGAGGAAGGAACACTTCCAAACTTATTCTATGAGGCCACCATCACCCTGATCCCCAAATCAGATAAGGATACAACAAAAACAAAGAAAATTACAGGCCAATATCACTGATGAACATAGAAGCAAATACCCTTGACAAAATACTGGAAAACTAAATCTAGCAATATATTAAAAGGATCATACATCATAAACAAGTGGGATTTATCTCAGGGATGCAAGAATTTCAAAATATGCAAATAAATTAGTGTGATATGCCACATTAACAAACTGAAGAATAAAAACCATATGATCCTCTCAAAAAACCATACAATCCTCTCAATAGATGCAGAAAAAGCTTTGGACAAAATCCAACATGCATTTCTGATAAAAATCCTCCAGGAAGTAGGCATAGAGGAAACCTATGTCAACACAATAAAGGTTATATACGACAAACCCACAGCTAACATCATTCTCAGTGGTGAAAATGTGAAAGAATTCCCTCTAAGATCAGGTACAAGAGAAGGATGTCCGCTCTCCCTACTACTATTCAACATAGTTTTAGAAGTCCTAGCCACAGGAATCAGAGAAGTAAAAGAAATAAAATGAATCTGAATTGGAATGGAAGAAGTAAGACTATCACTGTTTGCAGATGACATGATGCTGTACCTAGAAAATCCTAAAGACACACTAGAAAACTGTTAGAGCTCATCAGTGAATTTGTTAAAGTTCAGGATACAAAATTACATAAAGAATACACAAGAATTTGACTGCATTTCTATGTCCTAACAATGAAAGATCGGAAAGAGAAATTAGAGAAATTAGGGAAGCAATCCCATTTACCATTGCATCAAAAAGAATAAAATAACCTAGGAATAAACCTACCTAAAAAAGTAAAAGACCTGTACTCTGATGAAAGAAATCAAAGATGACACAAACAGATGGAAAGATATACCATGCTCTTGGATTGTAAGAGTCAATATGGTCAAAATGACAATACTGCCCAAAGTAATCTATAGATTCAATGCAATCCTTATCATATTACCAATGGCTTTTTTTCACAGAACTGGAACAAAATATTAAAAAAAAATTTGAAACACAAAATGCCCTAAATAGATAAAGCCATCCTAAGAAAGAAAAATGGAGCTGGAGGAATCAGGCTCCCTGACTTCAGACTATACTAGAAAGCTACAGTCATCAAAACCATGTGCTGCTGGCACAAAAACAGAAATATAGATCAGTGGAACAGGAGAGAAAGCCCAGAATTAAACCCACGCACCTATGGTCAATTAATCTATGACAAAGGAGGCAAGAAAATACAGTGGAAAAAAGACAATCTCTTTAATAAGTGGTGCTAGGAAAAGTGGACAGCTACATGCAAAAGAATGAAATTAGAACATTCTCTAACACAATACACAAAAATAAACTCAAAATGGATTAAAGATCTAAATATAAGACCAGATACTTTAAAACTCTTAGAGGAAAACATAGGCTGAACACTTTCAGACATAAACTGCAGCACTATCTTCTCAGATCCATCTCCTGGAGTAATAACAATACAAACCAAAATAAACAAATGGGACCTAATTAAATTTAAAAGATTTTTCACAGAAAAGGAAACAATAAACAAAACAAAAATACCATCCAAAGAAAGGGAGAGAATACTTGCAAATGAAGCAACTGACATGAGATTAATCTCCAAAATATACAAACACCTCTGCAACTCAATATCAAAACAAACAACCCAATAAAATAATGTGCAGAAGATCTAAATAGACATTTCTTCAAAAAAGACCTATGGATGGCCAAAAAAATACATGAAAAGATGCTCAACATCACTAACTATTAGAGGAATGCAAATCAAAACTACTACGAGGTACCAAGTTACACCAGCACGAATGGCCATCACCAAAAAGTCTACAAATAATAAATACTGGAGAGGGTACAGAGAAAAGGGAGCTCTCTTACACTGTTGGTTGGAATGTACACTGATACAACCACTATGGAAAACAGTACAGAGGTTCCTCAAAAAACTAAAAATAGAACTACCACACAATCCAGCAATCATACTCCTGGGCATATTTCCAGAGAAAACCATAATTCAAAAAGATATATGCACCCCAATATTAACTGCAGCACTATTTATAATAGCCAAGACATAGAAGCAACATAAATGTCCATCAGCAGAGGAATGGATAAAGATGTGGTAAATATAGACAATGGAATATCACTCAGCTATAAAAAAGAAATGATACCATTTTGAGCAGCATAGATGGAAATATAAACTACCATACTAAGTGAAATTAGTCAGACAGTGAAAGACAAACATCACATGATATCACCAATTATGCGGAATCTAAAAAAAAAAGATGCAAATGAACTTATTTGCAGAACAGAAACAGATTCACAGACTTTGAAAAACTTATGGTTACCAAAGGGGACAGGATGGGGGGTGGGAGGGATGGCCTGGGGGTTTGGGATTGGCATATGCACACTGGTACAGGGTCAAACCCACACCCCGGCCATCTGTAAACCAGAATCTGCCTGATTCAGTATTTAGTTATTTGAAATTAAGACTCTGAAACTTCCTGTTACAGGCAATCCAAGCAAACACCAAACAGAAGGAGATAACAACTAGATGGCAGGATGAAGGAAATGACCCCTCAGTCTTCCTGGCCTTCACAAAGGAAGATCAGGTCAGCAATTTTCAAACATCCCAGGGAATACAGAAGGGATGTCTTGGCACAATTCTTCCTTCTTCTAGGCCCAGTTCCTTAAGTGCCTTAAACTACCTAATATTATACTGCAGGGATTTGCTGCAGATTTTCAATTTCTTCTTTGTGCTCCCCCTTCAAGTATAAAATAGCAGCTTGGTATTCTGCTTTAATGTACTTCAAGCCTGGTTTTTCTTTCTCATCTTATTTTTCAGGGTGGTTAGGCTGCTTGGAGTCTGCCAGGAGTCCCTACTATCCTGCTTAGTGAGGCTATAGTCAAACTTCTTCCTAATTTGCATCCTCCTTATGTTCATTTTTCACATCTTTAAAATAGAGTTATGAAGTCAAATGAAAAGACAAAGCCAGTGACTTCCTTAGACATCTCCTTTGATACTAGTTTTGTAGCACTTTCTCTGCCTTCTTGGTTTGGCCAGATGATGTTTTTAGTTGGAGGGAATGGGAGAGGCAAATGGAATGAAATAGGCACACATGAAGGATACTAGATTCCTCACTGCTCCAGAATTATTGCATGTCCTGTACGTTGAATGACCTCCCAGACACACATGCAGATGAAAGCCTTTTAAAATTCTAACCATACATAAACACAAAGTATTTTTTTTTTTATTTTCCCACTGTACAGCAAGGGGGTCAGGTTATCCTTACATGTATACATTACAGTTACATTTTTCCCCCACCCTTTCTTCTGTTGCAACATGAGTATCTAGACAAAGTTCTCAATGCTATTCAGCAGGATCTCCTTGTAAATCTATTCTAAGTTGTGTCTGATAAGCCCAAGCTCCCGATCCCTCCCACTCTCTCCCCCTCCCATCAGGCAGCCACAAGTCTCTTCTCCAAGTCCATGATTTTCTTTTCTGAGGAGATGTTCATTTGTGCTGGATATTAGATTCCAGTTATAAGTGATATCATATGGTATTTGTCTTTGTCTTTCTGGCTCTTTTCACTCAGTATGAGATTCTCTAGCTCCATCCATGTTGCTGCAAATGGCATTATGTCATTCTTTTTTATGGCTGAGTAGTATTCCATTGTGTATATATACCACCTCTTCCGAATCCAATCGTCTGTCGATGGACATTTGGGTTGTTTCCATGTCTTGGCTATTGTGAATAGTGCTGCAATGAACATGCGGGTGCACGTGTCTCTTTTAAGTAGAGTTTTGTCCGGATAGATGCCCAAGAGTGGGATTGCGGGGTCATATGGAAGTTCTATGTATAGATTTCTAAGGCATCTCCAAACTGTTCTCCATAGTGGCTGTACCAGTTGACATTCCCACCAACAGTGTAGGAGGGTTCCCTTTTCTCCACAGCCCCTCCAGCACTTGTTATTTGTGGATTTATTAATGATGGCCATTCTGACTGGTGTGAGGTGATATCTCATGGTAGTTTTGATTTGCATTTCTCTTATAACCAGCGATGTTGAGCATTTTTTTCATATGTTTGTTGGCCATCTGTATATCTTCTTTGGAGAAATGTCTATTCAGGTCTTTTGCCCATTTTTCCATTGAGTGATTGGCTTTTACAAAGTATTTTTTGACATGGCTTAATTCATGCTGAATTTTCCATGCTGTAACTATGGAGTAGATTGAAAGAATATTATACTTTGTTAAAAAAAAACCCATTTACTAGACACTAATGTTCACCATTTCAGATTACTTGCCAAGGGCATTGTCATATATGGGATGAGTTGCCATGACATAACATGTGTATTAATCTGCATTTATAGCTATGCCTCTCCTTTATATGTGAGTGTATATATGTATGTGTGTGTGTATATATGCATGTACTTGTACAATCTTATTTTAAATGTCAGAGAAAAAGTTTTCAATATATAGTTGAATATTTGAAATTGGGTTTTATAGCTCTGTCCATAATTGAACAGTACCAATGTACCTATTATGCCCCAAACATTTTTTTCTAATGAAGTAATCAGAGTAGAAAATTAAAATATTACAAAGACAATGATGGAAAATATTAAAAAATTATATATATATCTATGGCTGAGGCACTTTGCTGCACAGCAAAAATTGGCACAACACTGTAAATCAAACTATTCTTTATTTAAAAAATTACAAAGATATAGTAATGTTTTATACTAACATTCAACTTAAATTATGCTTTTCCATTTTCCCATGCTTTTAATTTCTAACCTTCTTAAAATTATTAAATACAAACCTATTCATTATAAGCATCTGTTATAACTGAGTGCTTCATTATGTTTCCATTACAGTTGTACCCAAGTTGTAAAAAAATTGAAATACTTTATTACAAACTAGTTTCTTTTCATGTCTCCCTATATGAATGAGGAAATTGTGTTAATTTTAAAAAATTTTGTGTGTGGATAAGTTATATTCTCTGCACGATCTTATTTCAGGAAAGAAAAGGGGGGTGTTACAGGATATTTGTCATAAAAACAGACCAGTATGACCTAGAGAGTTGAGAACCACCAACCTAGAAAGCAGTCTAGATCTAGACTCCTTTCCCTTCTTATGTTAAAAATCACTCAACAGGAGTTCCTGCTGTGGCTCAATGGGATTGGTAGCATCTTGGTAGTGCTGGGACGCAGGTTCAATTCCTGGCCCAGCACAGTGGGTTAAGGATCTGGCATCGATACAGCTGTGGCTTAGGTCACAACTGCGGCTCAGATCTAATTCCTGGCCCAGGAATTCCATATGCCTGCCACAGGGCAGCCAAAAAGAGAAAAAAAATCATTAAACACATTGTTTGTTCATTATAAGGAAATAATTAAAAGTTGGGATTCTAGCTGTGTAAACACTATGTTACTTTCTCTGGGTCATTGTTTCCACATCTGTAAAATGGTGATAATAATATCCATTCATATGGTTGATTTCAAGATTAATTTAATATATATATACATATATATATACACACACACATATACACACACACACACACACATATATATATACACTATCTGCAAGAGTGGTTGGCACGAAATTGTCTTTGCATTAGGTATTACTTGTTATTACATTCTAGGCTTAGAGTTCTTTCTTGCTTTCTTACTAAAAAAAAATACTATCTATCTGAATGAAGTAAGCAGAAAAAGATGTGGGATATGTAGACATGGCTTCTTTTTTCAGAGAGGTGGGAACTTTAGAAAAACAGCTGATGAAAGAGTGATACACATTTCTGAACAGTAGGGAAATCTGTACTGGATGAATTAACTGTTCAGGAAATTTTGGGGAGTGGGGGAACAACATCAGCCTTTAATGCCAAGTTTAACTACTATCAGTACTTTGATTTATTCTTCCCTGATTTCCCCAGTTAGGCCATATCATTCTTGCTATAACCCTATGTCCTTACTCATAATTTGTAGGATAACTCTTTTTATTTTTTTCTTTTTTTGGCTACCTTGTGGCATGGAGTTCCTGGGCCAGGGGTCAGATCTGAGCTACAGTTGAGACCTATGCCACAGCTGCAGCAATCCTGGATCCATAACCTGCTGTGCCCGGGTGAGGATCAAACCTGCTGTCCTAGCACTCTAGAGTTGCCAATCCTGTTGCACCACAGTGGGAACTCCATTAACTCTGATTTATAAACTAGGTGCATCAATATCGCTCCTCCAACTTGGCTATAAACTTCAAGGGAAAGGATCATTATTGAAGGCTAATTCTGTCTCCTACAATGACTTGTAAAATGTCAAAATGTATCTATGTCTATCATCGGGTCTTATTTATATTGCCATTTTTAATCAATGAGATCTTTGACAAGTAAAACTTCTTTAAGCCTCATTTCCTCATGCTTAAAAGTGGGAATCGGGAATTCCTGTCATGGCACTGTGAAAACAAACCCAACTAGGAACCATGAGGTTGCGGGTTCGATCTTGCTCAGTGGGTTAAGGATCCAGCGTTGCTGTGAGCTGTGGTGCAGGTTGCAGACGTGGCTCCAATACTGTGTTGCTGTGGCTGTGGCAGAAGCTGTACCTCCAATTTGACCCCTAGCCTGGAAACCTCCATATGCTGTTGAGTGTGGCCCTAAAAAGCAAAAAATAAAATGAAATAAAAGTGAGAATAATAATACCTGTCCTCCGTATTGCTTAACAATACAGGAGAAACATGAAATAACCTAAGGGGTGATATTTTGAAAGTGTAACAGAATTCATAAATGTAGGTTGATATTGCTATTAATATGTCAAAGATTGTTTTTCTGAAAATATGTTACATTCAAGACACTATTTAAAATGATCTCATCATGTCCAGAAATTTTTTAAATAAAAGAATTTATTTCCAATTTTATTGAAAAACAAAAAGGAAATTAAGCCCCATAAGACAATTTTACATTGATGAAATACATCTATTTGAATAAGTAAAGAAACCCCCTTAGCAGTCAGCTAATGTCTGACAAAGATCGACAAACCTCAATATTATGCTAGATAAATACTTCTTACCAATCTAGTTATTTATTTCACTGATGATTTCATACTTATTTAGTACTTCAAGCACATTAAACAAAGTTTCTTAGCCTGCCAAAATGATAGATTATACCTCTGTGCATTCTTTTTTATCATCTTGGCTGTTTTCAGTGTGTGAGCTTGTATATGTGCACTAAAATCTTTGAGATGTCTTGAGAACTTCTAGTGAGGACATACAGCCATCCAATTTTGAGAAGCCTCATTTCATGCAATATCCAAGATAATAATATTATGATTTTTTAAAAAAACATGTTTTTAAGATGCAAAGGAAAAAAAAATGCTTCTTTTGCCTCCAATTAAATCCCTATTCTTAACCTTGGTCATGTGCTAAAAAGTTTTCATGACATTTCCTTTGGATTTAGAATATTTGCAATACCTATAAGTAGTTCTTTTTTTATATTATCTATCGATCGATCGATCGATCAATCTATCTATCTACCTACCTACCTACCTACCTTACCTACCTACCTTTTTTACGGCTGCGCCCACAGCATATAGAGATTCCCAGGCTAGGGGTCAAGGGGGAGCTGTAGCTGCCGGCCAACCCCATACCCACAGCAACATGGGATCCAAGCCACATCTGCGACCTACACCACAGCTCACAGCAATACTGGAATCTTAACCCACTAAGCGAGGCCAGGGATTGAACCTGCATCCTCAGGGATGCTAGTCAGATTCATTTCCGCTGAGCCATGATGAGAACTCTTATAAGTGTTTTCTGTAATTGAAAACATATATATATATATATATATTTCCCATTTCACAGTAGTTTAAATGATTAACAAAGATATTAAAGCATTCTGTCCAAACTATAGAATTTTATTTTATTTTATTTACTTATTTATTTACTTTTTGTCTTTTTTTGCCTTTTCTAGGGCCGCTCCCGTGGCATATGGAGGTTCCCAGGCCAGGGGGCGAATCAGAGCTGTAGCCGCCGGCCTACGCCAGAGCCACAGCAACGCAGGTGCCGAGCCGCTTCTGCAACCTTCACCACAGCTCAAGGCAACGCCGGATCCTTAACCCACTCTGCAAGGGCAGGGATCGAACCCACACAACCTCATGGTTCCTAGTCGGATTCGTTAACCACTACGCCACAATAGGAACTCCAAACTATAGAATTTTAAATGCAAACATGACACCACTATGCCACAACAGGAACTCCAAACTATAGAATTTTAAATGCAAACATGACAGACAAATTTAGTATAGATGATTCATACTTATACACAGTAGTTGGCTTAAAATATATGTGTATGTTTATTTTGATAAGCTAAAGGAGCTACCTTAAGACTGTTATCACTGTTAGTTGACTTGTAGGCTTTCTATTTCTTATCAAGCATACAGCATTAACTTAATTATTCAGGTCCTTTTAAAATTCCCAAAATGCTTGATCTGTAGATCTGTACACCAGGTCAAAAGCTGGAGTGGTCCAGATCCCAGTGTCATAGAAAAGACCCAACTGGAGGTGTGAATCTTCTCTGATTAGAAAGTTTTACAACCGAAAGGTGATTAAATGGTATGAATTGTCTGTAGCACTCAGAGAAATAAGGCAGCTCTATCAGAGATAATGCTGATATTTTAATTTGAGACATTAGAGATAGATATTTTCCAATGTGGATTGTAATTTAATTGATATACTGTAAATTAATCTTAATAGTTTATCTTAGTAGTTACAGAAATAATATACAAGGAATATTTGGTTAGTTCTAAAATCTTTAACATATGATATATATATTATATAACTTAACACTGAGAGTTCACTTTATGTGTTACAAAAGAAATGCTGAACTGGTATGAAATATAGAAAGTTAAAAAAAAGAGCCCCAATTTTCTTTTTCAAAAACTTCTGTTATTCATCAGTTTAATCTCAGTATAATCTGGGATATGAATTCGCATATTATTTCTTTTTCTGACACGATTTTTACAGAGAGCATTGTAATTTATGATTTTTATCTTATCCCAATGCTATAAATATGACAAATTTTTTCAGTCTATCTTGCAGCCAGAATTATTATCATTTCTGCATACTTTCTCAATGCTGATGTGAAACGAAACCACTATAGTAAAAAAATTTTTTTAATGAAAAAGTCGTCAACAAATGTAATTCACGTATGAGTTTTGGGTTAATCATATATTGTTATATAAACCAGGAAATAATATTTAATTCTTATGTGTTTTTTCCACAAATGAAATATGTTCTGGTTCACTATTGTCTGCTCAAAATATTCATTTTATTTTCATGTTATACCATTGGCAATGAAGTCATTCTTTGTGATTCACCATGATAAGTAATAAATTTATCTTTTTAAAAATTTTTGTCAAGTGAATATTAATGAAACTATGGACTTTGGATAGCTACATTAAAATTATAAATTAGGAAACTTAATAATTTCCAAAATAAGTGACTAGCTCAGAGTTTATCATAAAAATTGCAAAAACTCAGAAAAAAGGAAGAAATTTTCACAGTAGGATGAAGGCATGCACTCAGTGGGAAGAGAAGATACTTCTTTGTGCCTCCTTTGTAACCCTATATTCTTCAATAGATAAAGAAAGAAAGGTTCAGGACAATTAAATGACTACAGTATAACAATGAATATGCAGAAAAATTGGGATATTTCAATTTGGAAAAAAAGTATAGAAGAATGGAACTCAAATCCCAATTCCTACAATTTTTCTAAAGTCAAGAAAGAAAAACTCGATGATGTATAACTCCACAGTTATAAAAATGGAATTCCTACTGTGGTGCAGTGGAAACAAATCCAGATAGTAACCATGAGGTTGCAGGTTCGATCCCTGGCCTAGCTCAGTAGGTTAAGGATCCAGCATTACCACAGGCTGTGGTGTTGGCCACAGATGTGGCTTGGATCCAGTGCTGGCTGAGGCTGTGGTGTTGGCTGGCAGCTGTAGCTCCGATTCGACCCCTAGCCCAGGAACCTCTCTGTCCCGCAGGCGCAGCCCTAAAAAGCAAAAAAAAAAAAAAAAAAAAAAAGTGTGGTAAAGCCAATACAATGGTCAATGGTGAAAAGCTGAAAAACTTCCTGCTAAAATCTGGAACAAAACAAGGATGCCCACTCTCCCACTTTTATTCAACATAGTATTGGAAGTCCTAGCCACAATAAAAGGTATCCAAATTGCAAGAAAAAAGATAAAATTGTCATGATATGCAGATGACATGATACTATAGATAGAACCCTAAGGACTCCATCCAAAAACTACTTGAAATGATCAATGAATTTAGCAAAGTAGCAGGATACAAGATTTATGTTTAGAAATTGGTTGCATTTCTGTATACTAACAATAAAATATTAGAGAAGGAATATAAAAATACAGTATCTTTCAAAATCACAACCCCAAAATTAAATACTTAGTAATAAACCTGACCAAGGAGTTTGTAAAAGACTTATATTGTTATAAAAGGACTAAAAAAATTAATCAAGGAAATTAAAGAGGATTCAAAGAACTGGAAAGATATTCCATGCTCCTGGTCTAGAAGAATTAATATTGTTAAAATGGCCATACTACCCAAAGCAATCTACAGATTCAGTGCAATCTCTATCAAATTACACATAATATTTTCACAGAACTGGGACAAACAATCCAAAAATTTATGTGGAATCATAAAAGATACAGAATTGCCAAAGCAATCCTGAGAAACAAAAACCAAGCAGGAGGTGTAACTCCCCCAGAATTCAGGCAATATCACAAAGCTATAGTAATCAAGACAGTGTGGTACTGGTACAAAAACAGACATACAGACCAATGGAACAGAACAGAGAACCCAAAAATAAACCCAGATGCCTAAGGTCAATTAATCGTTGACAAAGGAGGCAAGAACATAAAATGGGAAAAAGAAGGTCTCTTCAGCACATGGTGCTGGGGAAAATGGACAGCCACATGTAAATTAATGAAGCCGGAACACACCCTCACACTATGCGCAAAAATAAACTCAAAATGGCTTAAAGACTTAAACATAAGACAGGGCACCATAAAACTCCATAAGAGAAAAAGGCAAAACATTCTCTTGACATCAATGGTACAAATGTTTCCTTAGGTCAGTCTCCCAAAGCAATAGAAATAAAAACAAAATTAAACCAATGGGACCTAATCAAACTGACAAGCTTTTGCACAGGTAAGGAAACTATTAAAAAAAAAAAATAAGACAACTTACCAAATGGGAGAAAATAGTTGCAAACGATGGAATGGAAAACGGTTTAATCTCCAAATATACAAACAACTCATACAACTCAATAGCAAAAAAAAATCAACCCAATTGAAAAATGGGCAGAAAACTTAAACAGACATTTCTCTGAAGAAGACATAATGCTGGAGAGGGTGTGGAGAAAAGGGAATCTTCCTACACTGTTGGTGGGAATGTAAATTGGTACAACCACTATGGAAAACAGTATGAGATTCCTTAGAAAACTAAATGTAGAACTACCATATGACCCAGCAATCCCACTCCTGGACATACATCTGGACAAAACTTTCATTCAAAAAGATATATGCACCCCTATGGTTCACTGCAGCACTATTCACAATAGCCAAGACATGGTAAAAACCTAAACGTCCATTGACAGATGAATGGATTAAGAAGATGTGGTAATATACAGAAGGAATACTACTCATACATCAAAAAGAACAAAAATAATGCCATTTGCAGCAGCATGGATGGAACTAGATATTCTCATACTAAGTGAAATAAATTAGAAAGAGAAAGACAAATACCATATGATGTCATTTATATCTGGAATCTAAAATATGGCACAAATGAACCTATCTGCAGAACAGAAACAAACTCATGGTCATAGAGAACAGATGTGTGGTTGCCAAGAAGGAGGGGAAGTGAGTAGGATCGACTGTGAGTTTGGGGTTAGTAGATGCAAACTATTACATTTAGAATGGATAAGCAACGAGCTCCTGCTGTATAGCATAGTGAACTGTATCCAATCACTTGTGATAGAATACGATAGAAGATAATACGAGATAAAGAAGATAGATATAGACATAGATATATATGTATAACTGGGTCACTTTGCTGTACAGCAGAAATTGACAGAACACTGTAAATCAACAACAATAAAATTTTTTTTAAAAAAGAACAAAAATGTTGTGGTGATATTCCATTCACTGAATACAAAATTTAATTGCTTAGTTACTTCTTTTAAACTAAAAAACTATGAGAAATGAGAGCAAAACAAGAAAGGGGCCCAAATACAGCAATATTTTTCTAATGTGTAAATCAGCTTAAAATGGCCATATGTGGATAAACAACTATCTTCAGACAAGAAGTCTCAAGACCATTTCAATAAGTAATTATTGATAACAATGTAAAATTAATGTATTATGAATTAAGCACATAATCCCTACCCCTGCCCCATAAAACAAATGCAAAGGACATACAAAATGTTCACTCCACCACTACTACCACCAGCATAACTCAATAATATATTCAACCTAAACCTAACTGTTCTGTCTTATTAATTTTTAAAATTACACCCAGCCTAAACATTCACTTTTTTCTTTAGAAGGTAATATCAGTATACACAACTGATAAAATGTAGTAACAAGCACTTTTAACCTATAAAAATGTCCTATGTAAAAATATTTGTATAGTGATCACAATCCCAGTTTTTAGTAATTTAATATGTCTGTAATATTTCTAAGTATTAAAACATTATTATTTTCTTGGTGTTATACTGTTTTTCCAGTATTTTAAGAAGCTGAACTGTGATTCATGTTTTGAGATGTTTCCAGAAAGTTATGTTTTGCATTGAAATACAACAAAAAGAAGTTTGGTCACAAATAAAACCCTTCTCTCCAATCTTCATTTTAAAACCCTTTTAACATATTATATTAAGTCTCATTTCCCAGTTATTAAGTTATTATATTACTAGTGAAGTGGAGTAGTTTAAATTTCCTCCAGAGCCAGCAGGGTCTCCTTTATTTCCAGGGGTTCTCTGGAAATGCCATATTAGAATTAAAGGGGGGATTGGGGCTTTATAGGAAAAATGGTAATAAGAGGTATGCTGGGAGTGTCTTAGCTTGGGCTGCAAGAACAAAACACCACAGACTGGGTGGCTTAAACAACAGGAATTTATTTTCTCACAATTATGGAGGCTAAAAGTCCAAGATCAAGAAGCCAGCATGTTTGGTTTCAGATGAGAAGTCTCTTCCTGTCTTCTCATTTAGTTCTCACATGGCCAGGTAGGGGTGGGGGTCAGAGGAGAGCAAGGTCCTTGGTGTCTCTTCTTTAAAGGAAGACTTTAAAGGCACTAATCCCATCTGGAGGGATTGTTACCTTATCTAAACCTAATTATCTCTCAAAGGCACTACCTCCCAATACTATTGCTATGGGGTTAGGACTTCAGTATATGAAATGGGGGGGTGGGCATGCAGTGGTAGGGAGACAAATTCAGTCTAGAGCAAGGGGATGAAGAGACAAAGGCACAGGCTGCAAGCCTGGTTCCAGCTCTTGCCTGGATCCTGACCATTTTCCTTCTTCCAGAACTAGATTTCCACTGCTCTCCTCCCTCTTTTCTCTTCCAGGGTCAAATCTACTTTCTCAGGCCCTGACCCCTACTTCTTCAAGACAATTTATTTTAACAAGGACTTCCTCTCTCAATCAACCCTCAGGAAAGAGACAAACTAGAAAAACCAATAAATATCCTTCAACCAAGCCTGGTATTTCTCCAGTGAAGTACATACAAGGACAAATTACAAATGTTAGTATCTCACTTTAAAAAGAAATATTATTAAAATTGGCATTTCAGAATTATGCAAAATAGAAATGCACATATTGTTAATGGCCTTTTCCTCTACTGCTTAACTTCTATCTTTGTGTTACATTATTAAATTAACTATAGACACACAGTGGGCATTAAAAAAATGTTAGTTCACTCTTCTCTCTCTTTCCCTCCATTATATTCTGCTTCATTCCTTCAGACTACTTTGCCAGAGTGGCTCTTTGGAAACCCTTTCTGTGGAGCTAAAGACCTGGTAGTATTAAGTACTTACCTGTTGTTACTACTCCCTCTATATCTACAAAACTGTGTTTGGTCTGCAGTGCATTCCAAACTAAACAGACTAAAATTGACTAAAGTCATCAATTTTCACACATGAACTTAAAATATACATCTAGACCTCCCAATATGTAGGTTCAAAAACTTGGTAAGAAGGCTTTGGAGACTTCCTAAGTCTGCCTGAGTCTGACATAAGGCAAACTGTGATTTGGGGGAAGCTATGGCACGTCTCAAAGCCCCAGATTTTTTACATTTAAAATTAGGATATGATAGTGCCTCTGTTAGAAAGCTGTCATCAGGACCAAGTGTTAAAATATATAGAAAGCACTTAATACAATGCTTTCCATGGTGAACACTTAATACCTGCTATTGTTTATGAAAGTCTCTTAAAGTAATCCAAGAGAATTGGATGGGATTGCTAAAGAGAATATCCCCATGCCCTCAAAAAATATCCTATTTATCCTGAGAAAATGTAATTCTTACAGAATCTCTTGCTCAAAGTCTCCTTGTCTGGAGATTACAATGACTTATATACTCTATTAGAAAACAGAATCTAGTATCTTAATTTCTAAAATGATAGCTGGTAAGAACATTGTTTTGCTTCAGCACAGACCGTTTAAGTAATGAAGAAAATTTTAAATCAGTGTAACCCAAATATACCCTCAGATCTTGGCTACAGGTTCAAACAAACTCCTCTATGTCTTCCCTTTAGTTTAAATGATTTACCAACTCAAAGGTCCTGGACTGCAAGGTCAGCAAACATTCCCACTTTTGGCAGAAGGCTGGAAGCAGTGTCTTAGCACTGTTTTATATAAGGAGTAAGGATCAGTAAAAATCTTCTAACAGATCTTTTTCTGTGATATCCAAAAGCTTTAGTCTCAATTAAGAGTAAAGCAGTCAAAGTGAAGCCTGGCTTGAGAGGAAAACCATTCCTAATTTTGGCAGATCTTAAGAACTTTAGGAAAATTAAAATTATCATGATTATAGTTTGCTCTAAGGTAAAATGAGACAACACAGATGATATGGATAGCATTATATCTGTGGCTAGTTTTCTTTATTTTCCTAATAAAATCAGGATGTACATGAGAAAAAAATTGATGGATCACTGTGATTTGCATGGTAAAAAGAAAATCAGAAAAATTTTCTGATTATTGTCAGTGTGCTTCTTCCCTCTTCCCTACTTTAAGGAGCGTTATAAGTCAATTTATTTCACAACAAAGACTATAAACACTACATATATGGCCTTCTAATCAGATGAATTACAATAAACTCTTCTAATCAGATGAATTACAATAAAGCTAATGTTTTCAGCTTTTAAAACCCATTCCCCACCCTACATACAAATTAAACAATAAAAACTTGGGTCATATTTGTCCAAGTGTCTTCATAATAATGTGCTGGTCATACAATGTAGCCTCAAGCAAGTATCTCACTATAAGGCTATGTTAACAGTGGTTCAACTGTATTGGTCTTTTATTAAAGATCTCTTTTAACATAACTAATACTTTTATTCTAATTTTATAATGAGAATAATTTGAGTAAACAGGGATTTACTTTACTGGAAAAACTAAAATGTAGTTTTAAATAAGTAAAGATTACATACAATTTTCCTTTTTTTTTTTTTTTTCTTTTCTGGCTGCACCCATGGCATGTGGAAGTTCTTGGGCCAGGGATTGAATCTGAGCCCAGCTGCAGCAAGGTCGGATCTTTAACCCACTCCACCAGGCCAGGGATTGAACCAGCACTACCACAGAGACAAGCCAGATCATTAACCCACTGTGCCACAGTGTGAACTCCTATGTACAATTTAAAAATAAATATTTAGGAGTTCCCATCGTGGCGCAGTGGTTAACGAATCCGACTAGGAACCATGAGGTTGTGGGTTTGGTCCCTGCCCTTGCTCAGTGGGTTAATGATCCGGCGTTGCCGTGAGCTGTGGTGTAGGTTGCAGACACGGCTCGGATCCCGTGTTGCTGTGGCTCTGGTGTAGGCCGGTGGCTACAGCTCCGATTCAACCCCTAGCCTGGGAACCTCCATATGCCGCGGGAGCGGCCCAAGAAATCACAAAAAAGACAAAAAAAAATAATAATAAATAAATAAATAAATAAATAAATAAATAAAAATAAATATTTAAATCACTGAAACTTGTTTTAAGTAAAATATTAAAAATTCATATGCTATACTTTTCCTATTTTAATTTTCTGTCTTAATAAATATGTTCTAGTTTAAGTTCTCAATACCTTGAGAGAGAAAGATGATTCCACAAAGTTAAAAGATATATTAAATGGTTTCAAAAAAATTTTAAAAAGACTTCTAAAGCATTTACTGCATATAGTTTCTAAAATGTATAATTCCTTAAAAGTATTATCCACTCAAATCAATACCTTGTAATCATCCCTAAATCTAATGGGACATAAGCACATTTCATCAGAGATGAAATTCTTCAATGACTGCTAAAATGAGAATCAAAAAATTATTATAATCTAGTAGTTTGGCTTGCAGCAAACATTAATCAGAAGTCATAATAAATCCACATGCTTCTTTAGACAGCACATTAGTCAAACAGTTTTCTATGATAACGACAATGACTAATGGGCTCTAAGTTAGAAGGGTCAATCATAAACTCATCAAATGCTTCATTTAATTTCTTAATTTGGACAAACACAATTTGTTTATGGGAAAGATATCAGGTGTTCGTGAATGAATAATGGCTATGAAACCAAACTCCATTAATCAGCTCCTGATTACAAATGACTTAGAGATTGTTTATTCTAATTTCATTCATTTGGGTCAACAAAGAAAACATGAGCAAATGAAACCATTTGGAAAAAAATGGCACAGTTATTTCTCCATATTTAATAAGGCAATGATAAATAGTCTTTCAATAACTATATCAAAAGGACTTTATTACTTAGGTGATACCATTCCTTTTTCAACAGATTTGTTAATGCCTATCATTTATAAGGAGACCAGTTAAGAAAAAACAAAACACAAAAACAAAATAGTGTACTCCTCAGTGCTACTAAAGTTATACTTATTTTATAAGACTTGTCTCTGATTCCCCAGATAGGTAGTTAATCCTATATTTCCACTGCACTTTGTAACTTTGACTGACACATTGCAGGGTTTTAATAATTGTAAAACAGTTTGTATTACTATGTGCTATTTTAAGTATCTGTTTAATGGTTCTATTCTGCACTAAACTGTGAGCTTCAAAGGGGTAGAAACAATGTCTTAGTACTACAGAAAAGCAGAAAGTATAGGCACACTACCACCACCATTAACAATAATAATACCTCCTCATCATGGTTTGTTGGATATTTTTCTATGGCTTTTCCTATGCATTTTAAACATACACACATACACACAGACAGACACAGCCATGAATTACAAAATATACATACATATCATCATCCTATAATTTCACTTTTGCTTGGTGCCCTTTCCTCTTAATGACTTCATAGACATCTTCACTTGTTAGTCAATATATATAGCAATTTGCTTGATCTCCAAGTCTTTTTAAACAGAGTACTGCTGAACTCCTTTCATCCTTTCCTTGATGACTCAGCACATCATAATACTGAAACATCAAGAAAAGTTTGATATAAAACTATGTCCTTAAAGGATCATGTATAGAGATATTGCCAGTCAGTAGGTTCATAGTCTAATATTTTTGTGATCTTTTGTCTGATATTTATAATTTGCTTGTCTTCCTTGTCAAAAAATTATATGCCTAATATGAGTATCTTCTCCTATTATTTTCAAGTTTATTCTAATTAATCTGATAGAGACTTAAAATTTAAATATCCAGAACATATCAGGCATCAAAATCAGTGAAGTAAAGGAAGAATTATTGAATGAATGGTGCTAAAACTGATTAGCTCTTTGCAGAGAAAAGAAAAAAATCTGTCTTTGCATCAACTCTAAATTGCAGAAAAATTCAAGAGTTGATAGAATATTCATAAAAACATAAAAACAATGACTGACAGAAAATACCCAGTATTTAATAACTGAGAGAAAGCCTTTTGCAGAGTAAAGAATTTGGCATGATCCAGAGAATTCTGGCCCTTGTCTTTTGCTCCTGGAAAGCTAGAATGGTCAGAATATCTTGATTATTCATGGTGGGCCTGTCAGACCAATTCTGGTATTTATGCTCATGAGGTAACTAAGGGTGGAGCCAGTCACGCCCAATAGTATTAGCAAAGGGGCTGGTTATACCAAAAAGACCAACTATTTAATTAGAAAGTTTGGTCTTTGGGCCATGTGATAGTCAATCCAACTTCCTGGATGAAGCTATAACAGTGGAGATTAAGTTCAACCAAATAAGCAATGACTCAATCAACATGCACACGTAATGATGACTGGCTAAAATCTCTAGATACTGAGTTTAGGTGAGTTTCCTTGCCTGGCAACACCCCATGACTGTTGTCACACACTGATGCCAGAAGGGTGACACATCCTAAAGATGACAGGAATTTCCTTTGGAACCCTCCTAGACATGGCGCTGTGTCTCTTCCATTGCAGGGTTCTAATATGTATCATTTCCCTGTAATAATGTGGATATGAGAACAACAGCTTTCAAGGACTTCCCTGACTCCTTTGGTGAAACAGTAACAAATCAGAGGGTGATTTTTGGAAAGCCAGACCTTCAGTTGGGATCAGAATTCTTGAACAGACTTAGCAGTCTGGAGGACTGTGCCCTTAACCTCACAGTGTGGCTAAATCCAGGTACTTTGCTAGGCTTTTTTTTTTTTTTTTGGACGCACCTGTGGCATATGGAAGTTCCCAGGCTAGGGGTTGAATCAGAGCTAGTCTATACCACAGCCACAGCAACACCAGATCTGAGCCACACTTGCAACCTACACTACAGCTCATAGCAACACCAGATCCTTAACCCACTGAGTGAGACTTGGGATTGAACCTGTGTCCTTGTGGATACTAGTGGGTCGGTTGCTGCTTAGCCACAAAGGGAACTCCCACTTTTCTAAGCTTTATTACAATGAAAGATATATAAAAAAAGAATATGGTTAAGTAAAAGACTAATAAAGTTAACCAAATAAAAATTTTATAATTCTATACATCAGGAATTAGCAAATAATGTTAAAAAGACACAATATTCTAGGAATAAAATATAAAAACAAGATAAAAGACACAAAGATTGGTATTAAGAAGAGAGAAAAGTCAATAGGAGAAACAAAGTGACTACAAGAGCTAACAATGAAAAGACGTGAACTCAGAATACAGTTAAAGGGAGTTACATAATGGGAGTACCTGTTGTGGCGCAGTGGAAATGAATCCTGACCTTGCTCAGTGGGTTGGGAATCTGGCATTGCCATGAGCTGTGGTGCAGGTCACAGACGAGGCTTGGATCTGGCATTGCTGTGGCTGTGGCTGTGGGTGGCAGCTGTAGCTCCCACAAGACCCCTAGAGCCTGGGAACTTCCATATGCCACAGATGTGGCCCTTAAAAGAAAAAAAAGGCACCCCCCCAAAAGAAAAAACCCCAGCCATACAATGTACTAACTACCAAATAATATGACAGAGTTTATACTACACATATTATTTACATCAGTATGTGTGAACAGGTTCAACTCACCTTAAATAGATTCTCATATTACCCACAAAAGCAAGACCTAACTATATACTGTAAACTAAGGGCACACCTAAAACAAAATGATTCAGAATATCAAAAAATAAAAGAGATGGGCAAAAATAAACAAGGCAAATGGGAACAATGCAGTAAGATTTGGGATGCTAATATCAAAGTAGATTTCAACCCAAAAAACATTAAATGTGACATGGAAGGACATTTTTTAAAGTTAAAAGCAACAACTCAAGATGAAAATACTATAATTAATAATATTTATGCATCTAATACCATAACAATTACATTTATAAAGTAGAAATGACAGAATATGAAACAAGGTTCAGAAAGAAACAGGCTATATAATATTTTCAGTATAAGAATGGTAAACTATAAAACAAATAAGAAAGGGAAAGATACAGAACAGCCAAAAAGAAAAATAACCAATAAGGTAAATCTTTATATATATAAATTTATATATATATATCTCAAACTTTATACTCTGAAAATATAAAATATACTTTCTCTCTAGTGTACATGGAATATTCAAAAAGTAAATATCAGTAAATTTCATACAAAGAAACATTACAAAAGCCCTCTCTGGTAAAAACTTAATAAAACTAGAAATTATTAACAAAGTCAAATTATAAAAAAGTCCTTTAACCTGGAAGTTAAATAATTCCTGGGTCAAAGGGGAAATAGAAGCTCAAATAATAGAATTTCTAAAAAATAAAACAATATATTCAGAACTTATGGTATATATTTATAGCAATAATCAGAGAAAAATTGAAAACTTTAACCAAAAAAAATGCATGAGTTAAATTATTAACTCAAAAAGCTACAGAAAAAAACCCAACAATAAGCAAATTGAAAGCGATGATAAAAAATAAAAGCAGGCTGGAAAAGAGAAAAATGAAAGATCAAAGTAAAAAATCATCAAAATTCTCACTCAAAAAATAATTAAAATATATAACAGAAAAATAAAAATTTAAGAATTGAAGAGGAGGAAATAATAATTAAAACAGAAAAAATTACCAAACTCATAAGCGAGTACTTCACAGGCTTCTATACAAATAAACTTGAAAACACAGATAAAATGGATAATTTACTATGAAAATCCATTCTGCCAAAATCAAACTTTTCAGAGATTTACTAAGCTCAAACAGCACAAGTTTCATAAAAGAAACAGAGATTGTTATCAACTATAAAAAAGGCGCCAGGTCCATACCCTTTCACAGGCGAAATCTACTAAACTATTGAAGATAGTTCTAATACTATAAAAATAAGGGGGAAAAACCCTTCCAAATGGTTTTTAAGAGTAAGTATAACCTTGATAACTAAACCAGATAAAGAAAGAAGATAAAAAAAGAAAATTACTGACCAATACCATATATGAATATTAATGCAAAACCTAAATAAAATATTAGGATACAGAATGAACATTACCTTAAAAAATATGCCATAACAAATAAAAGTTATTATATATTATGTAAAGGTTGTTCAATATTGAGAAATCCTTAAATGTAATATAACTTATTAAAAGATCTAATGATATCAATAGGTGCAGAAAAAAATTGACAAAATCCAATATCCATTCATGACTAAAAACTAACAGTAGAGGAGAACTTCCTCACCTTTGTAAAGAATATCTACAAAACTCTTATAGCTAACATCATACTTTGGTGAGAACTTGAAGCTTTTCCACCGAGATCAGGTAAAAGGCATTGAAGTCCCCTCTCACCATTCCTTCCAACATTATACTGGAAGTGATAGCAAATGCAATAAGACAAAAAAGAAAATAAAAAGTATGGAGATTATGAAAGAAGAAATACAGCTGTCTTTGGCTGCAGGTAACACGATCATTCATGAGGACGAAGTTTGATCCCTGGCCTTGCTCACTGGGTTGGGGATCTGGCACTGCTGTGAGCTGTGGTGTAGGTTGCAGATGTGGCTCGGATCCTGAATTGCTGTGTGGCTGTAGTACAGGCTGGCAGCTACAGCTCTGTTGACCCCTAGTCTGGGAACTTCAAATGCTGCGGGTACAGCCCTAAGAAGACAAAACAAAAACAAAAACTAAAAGAATGAACAAAAATACCACAAAATTAATAAACAGAAGCCAATCACTGCTATATGTTAGGAATAAAGAGGTAGAATTTGAAATTAAAAATACAATACCACTTATACTAGCACGCAGAAAATGAAATAGTTTTGTATAAATCAAACAAAAGGTGTACAAGATCTTTGTGAGAAAAACTAAAATATTCTGGTGAATAAAACCCAAGAAGATCTAAATAAAGAGAGAGATTTCAAGTTTATGGTAAAAGACTCAACATTGGGAGTTCCCGTTGTGGCTCAGTGGTAATGAACCCAACTAGTATCCAGGAGGATGCAAATTCAATCCCTGGCCTCACTCAGTGTTTTAAGTATCCTGCGTTTCTGTGAACTGTGGTGTAGTCTGGTATCTGCAGCTCCAATTCAATCCCTACCCTAGGAACTTCCGTGTGCCACATATGTGGCCCTAAAAAGCAAAAAAAAAAAAAAAAAAAGACTCAATATTGTCAAGATGTCTGTTTTTTCCAACTTGAGCTATAGATTCAATGCAATCCTAATCAAAATTCCAGCAAATTATGCTGTGAATATCAACAAAATGATTCTAAAGTTTATATGGAGATGCAAAAGATTCAGAATAGCCAAGATAATATTTAACAGAGAATATAGTTTGAGGACTGACATTACTCGACTTCAAGACCGATAAGCAACAGTAATCAAGACAGTGTGGTATTGGTAAAAGGACAAACAGATCAATGAAACAGAATAGAAAGCCCAGAAATAGGCCCATATAAATACAGTCAACTTAACTTTTCAATAAATGGTGCTAGAATAGCTAGAAAACCACATACTATATATATATATACACATTCAGACCTTATGCCCTTCACAAAAATTAGCCCCAAATGGATAATAGGCCTAAATGTAAAACACCAAATGATAAAACTCCTAGAAGATAACACAGGAGAAAAGCTGGATGACCTTTACTACAGCAATGAGTTTTTAGATAAACCATCAAAGGCATGAGTCATGAAAAATATAATTGACAGGCTGGACTTGATTACAATTTAAAATTTCTGGGGCGTTCCCATTGTGGCTCAGTGGATTACAAACCTGGCTCGCATCCATGAGGATGAGGGTTCTATCCCTGGCCTCACTCAGTGGGTTAAGAATCCGGCATTGCCACAAGCTGTGGTATAGGGCGCAGACGTGGCTCGGATCCCATGTTGCTGGGGCTGTGGCATAGGCTAGCACCTGCATCCCTGATCCTACCCCTAGACTAGGAGCTTCCATACGTCACAGGTGTAGCCCTAAAAAAAAAAAAAAGCCAAAAAATAAAAAATTTAAAACTTCTGGTCTGCAAAAGACAATGTCAAGGGAATGAGATAATAAGCCATAGACTACAAGAAAATATTTGCAAAGACATATCTGATAATGGATTGTACTTAAAATTCAACAAAAAAGAAACAAACAACCCAGTTAAAATAGGGGACAAACACCTTAAAAGACAACCCACCAAAGAAGATACAGAGATGGCAAACAAGCATTTGAAAACATGTTTAACATCATGTCATTAGGAAATTGCAAATTAAAACGAGTTTTCACTATGCACTGACAACACCAAATGCTGAAGAGGATTTGGAACAACAGGAAATCTCATTCATTATTTGAAGACAGTCTGGCAGTTTTGTACAAAACTAAGCATACGCTTAGCATATAACTGACCAATTGAACGCCTCAGTATTAACCCAAAGGAGTTGAAAATTTATGTCCATACAAAAACCTGCTCACCAGTGTTTTTAGCAGCTTTATCCATACTTGCTAAAGCCAGGAAGCAACCCAGATATACTTTGGTAGGTGAAATGGACAAACAAACTATGGTACCAGACAATGTAGTATTTATTATTCAGTGCCAAATTCAGGGCTAAAATGAAATGTTATCAAGTCCTGAATAGACCTGGATGAGAATTAAATGTATATAAATAAATGAAATAAATCAATCTGAAAAGGTATATGCTATATAATTTCAATTATATGACAGTCTAGAAAACTATGGAGACAGTAAAAAAGATCACTGATTTGCCAAGGATTAGTGGGGAGAGGAAGGATGGTGCACAGAGGATTTCAAGGGCAGGTGAAAATACAATGGTAGATATATGTCATTATGCATTTGCCCAAACACAGAATGTGTAACACCAAGAATGAACCATAATGCTATAAGATAAACTCTGGTCTTCCAGTGATTATAATTATCATTATAGGTTCATCAACTCTAACAAATGTACCACTCTGGTAGTGCTACTGATAATGGAGGACAGTATGCGTGTGGGGGTGAGGGGTTACACGAGAAACCCGTGTATCCTTAATTTTAAAAACCCCTTTATTTTATTGTGAACCTTAAATTTTTCTAAGAAAAAATCTAAACTTCTCTAAAAATTTTTTTTAAATTTAAAGATTATAAAAAATCTAATAAAAATCATATGATTATTACTATAGATATTGAAAAAGGCTTTGGCAAAATCAATACTCGATATTAATATGGAAAAACACTCAGAATAGGCATTGCTAGAGAATTAAAGTTACACGTATACACAAATACACATACACACATACCTTAGTCATAAAGCTGGCATTCTCTTTATGGTGTAAAAAAGAGGTGTTTCCACTAAGACCAAACTTATGGCAGAATTCCTGTAGTGGCACATCAATAAGAACCCAACTAGTATCCATGAGGACACAGGTTAGATCCCTGGCCTCACTCAGTGGATGGGGGAATCTGGTGTTGTTGTGGCTGTGGTGTAGGCTGGCAGCTACAGCTCAGATTCGAGCGATAGGAACTTCCATACGCCATGGGTGAGGCCCTATAAAGACAAAAAGACAAAAAAAAAAAAAGATTGGCAAATACACGACTATCTTCACTACAATTTAATGTTGTATATGTCGTATACTGGAAACAGTTATAACAGTTGTAAGACACTATTAAATCAGAAAAGTCAATTACAAAGCAGCACAAATGCCTATTTTACCATTTATAAGAGCATATTTCACATTTTTGAAGTTTATGATATTCAGCTTATAAAAAAGTGAAATCATATTTTAAAAATATAATGTAGGTAATTATGGCTTCTATAAGTTAAAGAGGGCTCAATCAATTCTGAATCAACAATATGTACACTTTAAAAGACTAGCTTTTTAGTAGTTCTAGTGCAAAGACAAATATTACATTTATTACCAAACATTTGCTCTTCTTAGCATCCTGTGAATGAAGCCTCCTGTCCTTGGAAGTCCCAGACCCCTAGCCCATTCCTTAACTCAGGATGGCACATACATCTCATTCTAACTTTCTGTCTTTAAACCTCTCATGTATGTGGGGCCTCTGACCTTGTGTGGGTGGGGTTCCTGTACATAACGAAATTAAAAATCTCATGGAGAACGGACTTTTGGTTATCAAGAGAGAAGGGAGAGGGAGTGGGAAGGACTGCGAGTTTGGGGTTAGTAGATGCAAACTCTTACATTTAGAATGGATAAGTAATGAAGTCCTAATGTAGAGCACAGGGAATTACATACAGTCTCTCCTGATAGAACATGATGGAAGATAGTATGAGAAAAGGAATATATATATATACATACATACATATATATACACACATATATACATATATACATATACATACACACACATACATATATGACTGGGTCACTTTGCTATACAGCAGAAATTGGTACAACATTGTAAATCAACTATACTTTTTAAACAAGGAGCTAACTTCATTTTATTTTTTTATTTTTTTAACTCAGTGAATTTTGTCACATTTATAGTTGTAATATGATCATCACAACCCAATTTTATAGCATTTCCATCACAAATCCCCAGCCCATACCCCCACCTGTCTCCTTTGGAAACTGTTTTTCAAAGTCTGTGAGTCAGTATCTGTTCTGGAAATTTCATTGAATCCTTTTTTTTGTTTAATTTAATTAATTTTATTCATTTTATTTTTTTGTCTTTTTTCTAGGGCTGCACCTGTGCCATACGGAGGTTCCCGGGCAAGGGGTCTAGTCGGAGCTATAGCAGCTGGCCTATGCAGAGCCACAGTAATGTGGGGTCCGAGTGGCATATGCGACCTACACCACAGCTCACGGCAACACCGGACCCATAGAGTGAACCTCATGGTTCCTAGTCAGATTCGTTAACCACTGAGCCAGAACAGGAACTCCTGAATACTTTTTTTTTAGATTCCACATATAAGTGATAGCATGTGACGATGCTGTCTTACTGTCTAACTTCACTTAGCATGATACTTTCTAGGTCTATCCATGTTGCCACAAATGGCATTATTTCTCTCCTTTTCATGGCGGAGTAATATTCCACAGTGTATATGTATCATATCTTCTTTATCCTCCCCTCTGTCGATGGACCCTTAAGAGGTTTCCATGTCTTGGCTATTGTATATAGTGCTGCTATGAACACTGGAGTACAGGTATCTTTTCGAGCCACGGTTTTCTGTGGATAGATACCCAGTTGATCAAATAGTATTTTTAGTTTTTTGAGGAATCTCCATACTGTTTTCCATAGTGGTCATAGTGGTTTCGCCAATTTACATTTCCAACAACAGTGTAAGAGGGTTCCCTTTTCTCCACACCTTTTCCAGCATTTATGGTTTGTAGACTTTTTCAAGGTGGCCATTCTGGCTGGTGTAATGTGGTACCTCATAATAGTTGATTTGCATTTCTCTAATAATTAAAGATGATGAACATCTTTTCATTTTTTTTTTTTTTCCTATTGAGCTGTAGGTGTTCATAAATTCTGGAGACTAATCCCTTGCCAGTCACTTCATTTGCAAATATTTTCTCCCATTCTGTGGGTTGTCTTTTCATTTTGTTTAGGGTTTCCTTTGCTCTGTAGAAACTTTTAAGTTTAATTAAGTCCCATTTTTTAATTTTCGTTTTTATTGTCATTACTCCAGGAGATGGATCTGAGAAGATAGTGCTGTGGTTTATGGTGGAGAATGTTCAGCCTATGTTCTCCTCTAAGAGTTTTAAAGTATCTGGTCTTATATTTAGATCTTTAATCCATTTTGAGTTTATTTTTGTGTATTGTGTTAAGAAGTGTTCTAATTTCACCCCTTTACATGCAGATGACCAGTTTTTTCCAGCACCACTTATTGAAGGGACTGTCTTTTCTCCATTGTATATTCTTGCCTCTTTTGTCATAGATTAGTTGACCGTAGGTGTGAGGGTTTAATTCTGGGCTTTCTATTCTGTTCCACTGATCTATGTCTGTCTTTGTGATGCACCACATGGTTTTGATGATGTAGCTTTCTAGTACAGCCTGAAGTCAGGGAGCCTGATTCCTCCAGCTCCATTTTACTTTTTCAGGATGTCTTTGGCTGTTCTGGGTCTTTTATGCCTCCAAACAAACTTTAAAATATTTTGTTCAAGTTCTGTGAAAAATGTCCTTGGTAATTTGATAGTAATTACATTGAATCTGAAGATTGCCTTGGGTAGTATAGTCACTTTGACAATATTGATTCTTCCAATAGAAGAGAATGCATTGTGTATGTCTTTCCATCTGTTTGTGTCATCTTTGATTTCTTTTATCAGGATCTTACAGTTTTCAGAGTACAGGTCTTTTGTCTCTTTAGGTGGGAATATTTCTAGGTATTTTACTCTTTTTGATGCACTGGCAAATGGGATTGTTTCCCTAATTTCCCTTCCTGATCATTTGTTGTTAGCATACAGAAATGCAGTTGATTTCTGTGTATAAATTGTGTATCCTGCAACTTTGCCAAATTCATGGATGAGTTCTAACAGTTTTCTGTAGAGTCTTTAGGATTTTCTAGCTATAGTATCATGTCATCTGCAAATATTGATAATTTTAATTCTACCTTTCCAATTTGGATTCCTTTTATTTCTTTTCTTCTCTGAATGCTGTGGCTAGGACTTCCAAAACTATGTTGAGTATTAGTGGTGAGAGCAGACATCCTTGTCTTGTTCCTGATCTCAGTGGGAATTCTTTCAGCTTTTCACCATTGAGAATGACAGCTCTGGGTGTGTCATACATGGCCTTTATTATGTTGAGACAGGTTCCCTCTATGCCCACTTTCTAACGGGTTTTTATGTGAAATGGGTGTTGGATTTTCTCAAAGGCTTTTTCTGCATCTATTGAGAGGATCATATGGTTTTTATTCTTCAGTATGTTAATGTGGTTATCACACTGATTGACTTACATTCCTGAGATAAATCCCACTTGATCATGATGTAAAAATCCTTTTAATGTATTATTGGATTTGGTTGTCCATTTTATTGGCATATAGTTGCTTGCAGTAATCTCATGATCCTTTGTATTTCTGTGACGTCCATTGTAACTTCTTTCTCATTTCTTTTTTTTCTTTTTCTTTTTTTGCTTTTTAAGGCTGCACGCATGGCATGTGGAGGTTCCCAGGCTAGGGGTCTAATTGGAGCTGTAGCCGCCAGCTCACACGACAGCCACAGCAATGCCAGATCTAAGCCATGTCTGCATTCTACACTATACCTCAATGCCGGATCCTTAACCCTCTGAGCAAAGCCAGGGATCAAACCTGAAACCTCATGGTTCCTAGTCAGATTCATTTCCACTGAGCCATGATGGGAACTCCTTCCTTTTTCATTTCTAATTTTATTGATATGAGTCCTCTTTTTTCCTTGATGAGTCTGGCTAAGTGTTTATCAATTATGCTGATCTTTTTTTTTCTTTCTTTTGTTTTTTTGCCTTTTCTTGGGTGGCTCTCACGTCATACGGAGGTTCCCAGGCTAGGGGTCTAATCGGAGCTGTAGCCACTGGCCTATACCAGAGCCACAGCAACAAGGGATCTGAGTTGCGTCTGCAACCTACACCACAGCTCATGGCAACGCCGGATCCTTAACCCACTGAGCGAGGCCAGGGATCGAACCTGCAACCTCATGGTTCCTAGGAGGATTCGTTAACCACTGCGCCATGATGGGAACTCCTTTTTTTTTTTTTTTTGATTTTGTTGATCTTTTCAAAGAATCAGCTTTCAGTTTCATAAATCTTTTCTTTGGTTTTCTTCATTTCTAATTCATTTACTTCTGCTCTGATCTTTATGATTTCTTTTCTACTGCTAACTTCTGTTCTTGTCTGTTCTCTCTTTAGTTGCTTTAGGTGTAAAGTGAGGTTGTTTGTTTGAGCTTTTTCTTGTTTCCTGAGGTAGGCTTTTATTGACATAGACTTCCCTCTTAGAACCAATTTTGCTGCATCCCATAGGTTTTGGATTATTGTGTCTTTGTAGTCATTTGCTTCTAGGTATTTTTCAATTTCCTCAGTGATCCATGGGTTGATAAGTAGCATGTTGTTTAGTCTCCATGTGTTTGTGGTTTTTTGTAGTTTTTTTCTGGTTGATTTCCAGTTGTATAGCACTGTGGTCAGAAAAGATGCTTGATATTCCAATTTTCTTAAATTTACTCAGGTTTGATTTGTGGCCCAGAATGTGATCTATCCTAGAGAATGTTCCATGTGCACTTGAGAAGAATGTGCTGCTTTTGGACTGAATGTTCTATAAATATCTATGAAGTCCATCTGGTCTAATGCTTCATTTAGGGCCTGTGTTTCCTTATTGATTTTCTGTCTGGATGAGTTTCTTACACCTGGATGTAAGTGGGATGTTAAAGTCCCCCACTATTATTGTGTTATTGTCAATTTTTCCTTTTAAGGTTGTTAGCAGTTGCCTTATATATTGAGTTGATTCTATGTCGGGTGCATATATATTTATAATTGCTATATCTTCTTCTTGGATTGATCCTTTGATCATTATATAATGACCTTCTTCATCTCTTATTATTTTAAGGTCTATTTTGCCTGATATGAGTATTAATACTCCAGATTTCTTTTGATTCCCATTTGCATGGAATATTTTCTTCCGTCCTCTCACTTTCATTTTATATGTGTCCCTAGAACTGAAGTGGGTCTCTTGAAGACAGCATATATATGGGTCTTATTTTATATCCATTGAGCCAGTCTATGTCTTCTTGTTGGGGACTTTAGTCCATTTACGTTGGAGGTAATTACTGATATGTATGTTCTTACTGCCATTTTATTAGCTGCTTTGGATTTGTTTTTGTTGCTCTTTTTTCTTCCCTTCTCTTTTTCTCTTCTTTTTTGGTTTGATGACTCTCTTTAGTGTTGTATTGGAGTTGATTTTTCTTGTTTGTGTATCAGTTGTAGGTTTTTGGTTTGCAGTTACCCTGAAGTTTTGATATAGATGTCTCCATATATACAAGATTGTTTTAAGTTGTCCTGCAAGTGCATCTCCAGTGTCCTGCATTTGGATCCTCCTCTTCTCATGATTTCTGATTTTGGTAGTCTATTTGTGTGTGGATGATTTCCTACTTTAAATATGTGTATGCCTTTACTGGTGATCCTTGTCAAGTTGTAATATTTTTGTTTCTAGTTGTGGCCTTTTCTTTTCTGCCTAGGGAAGTTTTTTAGTATTTGTTGTAAAGGTAGTTTAGTGTTGCTGAATTATCTCAGCTATTGCTTGTGTGTAAAGCTTTTCATTTCTCCTTCAAATCTGAATAAGAGCCTTCCTGGGCAGAGTAAGCTTGGAGGTTTTTTCCTTTCATCACTAAGTATATTGTGTCACTCCCTTCTAGCCTGCAGAGTTTCTGCTGAAAAATCTGCCCATAGCCTTATCAGGGTTTCCTTGTATGTTGTTTCTTTTTCCTAGCTGCTTTCAATATTTTCTCTTTGTCTTTAATTTTGGTCAGTTTGATTAATATGGGTCTCGGTGTGTTCCTCCTTGGGTTTATTTTATATGGTACTCATTGTGCTTGCTGGATTTGAGTGAGTGGTTACTTTTCCATGTTAGGGAAGTGTTCAGCTAATCTATCTTTGAATAATTTTCTGGCCCTTTCTCTCTCTCCTCCTTCTGGCACCCCTTAATATGGATGCTGGTGCATTTAATGTTGTCCCAGCGTTCTCTGAGACTGTCTTAATTTGTTTTCAATCTTTTTTCTCTTTTCTGTTCTGCATCAGTGATTTCCGCTAGTCTGTCCTCCCTCTCGCTTATTTGTTCTTCTGTCTCCTGTATTCTGCTGTTGGTTGTTTCTAATGAATTTTTTATTTCAGTTATTGTATTTTACATTTATGCTTGCTCAAGTTTTAAATCTTGTATTTCTTTGCTCAGTATTTCTTATAATTTATCAATCTTTGCATCCAGTTTATTTCCAAGATCTTGAATCATCTTCACTATCACCAGTCTAAAGTCATTTTCATGGAGGTTGATAATCTCCAGATCACTTAGCTGTTTTTCTGGGTTTTTTTTCTTGCTCCCTTATCTGAATCATATTTCATTTTGTATAGATTTTTGGTGTGGTCTCCTTTTTGTAGATAATAGAGCTAGAGCCTCTCTTGCTTCTGAGGTATGCCCCTTTGTGGCTGAAGTTGGTACAGGGGCTTGTTGTAGGTTTCCTGATGGGAAGGACTGGTGCCTGCCCATTGGTGGGTGGAGCTGATTCTTATCACTTTGAGGCTGGCTTTGAGGCTGGCTGTGTGCCTGTCTTTAGGCAGCTTATTTGCTGATGTGTGGGCTGTGATCCCACCCTGATTATTGTTTGGCCTCAGGCTTCTCAGCCCTGATGGGTGGGGGCAGATTTTTCCAAAATGGCCATGTCTAGAGAAGCACATGCTGATGTTTACTCCTGAGATCTTTGCCTCCAATGTCCTTCCCCCACAACGAGCCACAGTCACCCTCTGTTTTCCTAGGAGATCCTCCAAGAACTGACATCAGGTCTGACTTAGATTCCTATGGAATTTCTGCTTTGCCCTGGGACCCAGTGCAGATGAAAGCCTGTGTATGCCTTTCAAGAATGGGCTTCTGTTTCCCCCAGTCCTGTGGAGCTCCTGAGCACAAGCCCCACTGGCCTTCAATGCCAAATGCTCCAGAGGCTCCTTTCCCAATGCCAGATCCCCAGCACAGGGACCTGACATGGGGCTCAGAACTCTCACTCCCATAGATGAGTCTCTGTGACAGTTACTTTTGGGTCTGTGGGCTTCTCACCTGGTAGATAGATATGGGGTTGCTTATATCACATAATTCCCCCTCCTACCATCTTGCTGTGGCCTTCTCTTCTGGAGTAAGAGATCTCTTTTGATAGTTTGCAGTCTATTTGGTTTAAGATTGTTCAGCAATTGGTTTTAATTTTGTTGCTTTTATGAGAGAAGGTGAACTCTAATCCCTCTTAATCCCATCTCCTCAACTATAGTTTAATTTAAAAATTTTTGTTAAAAAAAAATCTGTCTCAGAGTTCCCATCATGGTGCAGTGGTAATGAATGCGACTAGGAACCAAGAGGCCTCACTAAGTGGGTTAAGGATCTGGCATTGCCATGAGCTGTGGTGTAGGTCACAGACACGGCTCGGATCTGCTATTGCTGTGGCTCTGACATAGGCCGGCAGCTATGGTTCCAACTGGACCCCTAGCCTGGAAACTTCCATGTGCCGTGGGTGTGGGCATAAAGAGACCAAAAAAAAAAAAAAATCTGTCTCATATAATTTAATTCTTAGACCAAACTGAAAAAACTAGAAGGGTAGAAGAAAGTTTTCTTCCCATCCAATACTAGTCTGAAAGATTTTGTATGGTATAAATTGTCCGTCAAAGTCTGATTAATCCTTTGTATCTCAGGATTTGTGATAGAAGAACATTTGGTATAATTTATTTGGTTAAACACAAGTCCAGATATCTGGAGATGAGTTTTCTGACTTAGGGATGGGGGGAGGAGTTGGAAGGAAACACACAGAGGGATAACCGAAAGTTTCTTTCCTCAACTCTCATTTTCTTGTTGTTACACTCTACCTCTCTTCCTGTGTAAATCTATCCAGCTATAAATTCTAAGTTAAATGACAGCTCCATATGAAAAGTCAACCTCACTGGTTTAGGACATTTTGTGAATTGCACCACATAAAAATAGGAGCAACTGAGATGAGACGTACACATAATATGTGTTCCCACTCATCCACAACCTAAGAGTAAAATACCCAATCTTGAGGACTTTGATAAACAATCTACTCCCCCAATATACACAAGGCATAAAACAGTATTATCAACTTTGTTCTCCACCTGAAGCTAGTACAGCATTGTAAGTCAACTGTATTCCAGTTAAATTTTTAAATAAATATTATCAGTGTACATATAATAATGTTGCTTCAATGGTTTCATAAGAACATGAAAATGGTAACCATAAAGTGTTAGAGATATAGGTTCCATATTGTTGTCAGAACAATGGCAAACAATGAGCAAACCACTGCTTATTGAAAAATATTGGAGAAATCACTATGTAATAACAGCATACCATTCCTGGAAGAAAAAGAATCCAAACTTACTTTTCACTCCTAGTTCCAGATTTAACATCAATGGTATATAAATGCACATTTATAAGGCTACCAGCGACAGCATTCATTCATCTATTAACAAAGGCTGCTAACACCAAGGTATTGTACCAGTTACAGGGAAATATGAAGTTGCCAGACCTTACCTAGAGGAGCTTATCACTTAACAGAGGGAACTGTGTGTGTAAATAATTCTAACAAAGTATTATAATTCCTATGAATATAAGCTTTAATATATACAAAATTTCAGAAAATATAATCCAATGTGCCATCTAAAAATTAGCACATCATGTCCAAGCGGTGTTTCTCCCAGGAATCTAAATAAGATTGGTTTAATGTGTGAAATCCACCAATGAAATTCAATATATCAGTACTAAGGAAGAAAATATATATGATCATCTCAATAAATATAGAAAAGGCATTTGATAAAATTAAACATTCATTACTGATAAAAACTCAAAGCAAACTAGAAACAGAAGAAAACTTCCTCAACCTGAAAAAAGCATCTATTCTACAGGTAAGAACATCTTTAATGGTAAAAGAATGAATACTCTCGCCTTAAGATCAGGAACAAATGGAGGAAATCCACTCTCACCACTTGTATTGAAAACTGTGCTTGGAGATTTTAGCTAGAGTAATAAGGCAAGAATAAGAAAGAAAAGGTATTCAGATTTGAAAGAAAAAAAAACTTGCTCTATTCATAGATGACTTGATTATCTATGTGGAACATTTCAAAGAATCTTAAAAAAATAATCTCTGCTTTAACAAAATAAAAGGATATAAATTTAATATTCAAAACAATTGCATTTTTTATACTATCAATGAACAACTGGAAACCGAAATTTAAACCTAAAAACCTAATGTTTAAAATGGCACCCTCAAAACATGAAATGCTTAGGAATAAATCTAACAAAACACATATAAGATCTTCATAGTGAAAACTATACAACTCTGATGAAAGAAATCAAAAAAGAACTGGAGGTAGAGAGTTATATCATGTTCATGGATGAAAGATATAATACTGTTAAGATATCAGTTCTCCCCAAGCTGGTGTGTGAAGTCCACATAACACTAATAAAAACTTCCAGCTTAATTTTTTGGTATGTAGAAATCAACAAGCCTGATCTAAAATTTTTATAGAAAGGGAAAAGAACCAGAATAGTCAAAGAGTTCTGAAAAAGAAGAACAAAGTTGGAGGGCTCACTAATTGATTATAGAGTTATAATAATCAAAGAAGTATGGTATTGGCAAAAGGATGGATAGACATAGCAATCCTAGCGATTCCAGTCCAAGATATCTGCCCAAGTGGAACTAAAACTTATTTTTGTACAAAATTCTATTTGAGAATATTATAAGGGTTTAGTTCATGATTGTCCAAATTTGGAAAAAAAACTTAAATATTAATCCTTCAATTAATTAACCCATACAATGGAATAATATGAAGTAATAAAAAAGGAATAAACTACCACCACGTGGATAAATCTCAAAAGCATTACACTATGTCAAAGAAACCAGACTCAAAAAGCTACTTATCATATTATTCTGTTTATACGACACATTAAAAAGTCAAGACTGTAGGGACAAAAAAACATCAGTTTCTAGGAGCTATCAGTGGGGGGAGGAGTTCACAACAAAGAGGAATGGGAATATTTTGAGAAATGATAGAATTGTTCTACATCTTGACTCTGGGTATTGTTACATAACTGTATGCATTTGTCAAATATCAAAGAACTGCCCTTTAAAAAAGTGTATTTTATTATAAATAAATTAATTTTAAAAAACATTGTTTAGAAAATAGGCAAGGCATAGACAAGGAGAAAACATTTATAAACTGCATATCTGACCTGTATTCAGAATATATAAATAACTCTATAAGGCAATAATACAAACAATTCCTTTTAAAAATGGTTAACAGATATGAGCAGATACTTCACAAAGTATACAGATTACAAATGATTTCATGGAAGATGCCCAACCTTATCAGTCATCACAGAAATGAAGATTAAAGTCAAATGAAACACAACACATTTAATAGAATGGCTGAAATTAAATAGGAAGATATTTTTCCAAAAATAACAACATGAAGTGATGTCAAGATTGGGGAACAATTAGGACTTCCATACTTTGCTATGGCCACACAAAATTGGTACAGGCACTTTGGAGAGCAGTTAGTAAGTAGAGTTAAACCTATACTTACTATATAACCAAGCAATCTCATTCCTAATTTACTTGAGAAACGAAACCATGTGTTCACACAGACTTGCACTCAAAATGTTCATATAAGTTTTACTCATAAAAAACATAAACTAGGAGTTCCCATCGTGGCGCAGTGGTTAACGAATCCGACTAGGAACCATGAGGTTGCAGGTTCGGTCTCTGCCCTTGCTCAGTGGGTTAACAATCCGGCGTTGCCGTGAGCTGTGGTGTAGGTTGCAGACACAGCTCGGATCCCGTGTTGCTGTGGCTCTGGCGTAGGCCGGTGGCTATGGCTCCGATTAGACCCCTAGCCTGGGAACCTCCATATGCTGCAGGGGCGGACCAAGAAATAGCAAAAAGACAAAAACAAAACAAAACAAAACAAAAAACCGTAAACTAGAAACAATCCACCTGTCCACCAAGTGTTGGATAAATAAGAAAACTGATATAGACATAAAATGGAATAGTATTCAGCAATAAAAAGACACTCACAACAATGTGTACAAATCTGAAAAGCATTATGCCAAGTGAAAGACTACAGACACAAAAGTCTACACACTGTATGATTCCATTTATATAGCATTTCAAAAATAACACAACCATAGAGACATAAAAAGGATTAGTGGTTGCTAAGGTCCAAAAAAGAGGAGACAATTGGCTTTAAAGGAATACAAAGGAACTTTCTGGAGTAATATTAATGTTCTTTATCAAAAATTTTGGTGGTAGTTATACAACTGTATACATTTGTCAAAACTCATAAAATTTCATACTAAATATTGAGGAATTTTTATCGTGTTTAAGTTAAGCTTTTTTTTCTATATCTCAAGATTTTCGTCATAATTACAAAATGGTCAAAAAATGAGGACAAGCCAAAAAATTTTTTTAATAATCTTAAATCCCACTGCCAATAGACAATAACAACTATTAGCATTTTATAAATTATTCAAGGTAGTTTTCAATGTAAACATTAACCGCTGATCAAAACTAAAATAAGATCAGAGCTTTCACATTGTTCAGAAGCCTCCATTTTTTTCGAATGCCAACACAGATGACAAATATATTTCTATTTCAATAAATACACTGTGTATACTAAAAAGAAAAGCAGACCATGCTATGATTCTTCTAGTTGTAAGTGAACACCAAGAATTCCTAACCCATAATGCCTTTTTGTTGTACTTTATTATTTTAGTATTAGCAAAATTTATTTTTATTAACATGACTATTTAATGCATAGGCCGGGATTCTCTAAGGAGTGTATTTTCTAGTTTTGCTAAGTAAAATTCAAAGAAATCCTTTATAAAAATAGAACAAAATGTTAACTTTTATGGGACCATAGGATAATTTAAAAATAAGTTAATATTAAATAAATATTAATAAAGAAATTTTTTGGAAGAGACAGTTATTCGTTGATTTGTCATCATCAACTCTTTGTAAATTTAGAGTAAGATGCTGTACTCACACACAAAAAGGGCCACTCCATTTAAACAGTTTTTTTTTTTTATTATTATTATTACGAAAGAAAAAAGAAACCCCAGGGTCTAAAATGTAATGAGTGATCCTATTAGTTCCACCAGACTAAAATCATACAGTCTACGTATGTGGTCTTTTCAGCCACATCTGTCATGAACCATTTTTACATCACAAAATGCAAAATACTGAGCTCTGATTTACTGGATGAAACCTGGGAAAGTATTCATCATTTGATTTTCCCCTAAAAGAAAAATCAGCTCACAAGAAGAGAGGCAACAGTTCTTTGCAGAGCACACTCAGAACTTAAGATATCTTAGAATCAAATTTTAGTACAATTCAATCAAAAAGAAAAAAAATCCTAATGAAGTAAAAGATTAAATACAATGGAAAAACAAATCTCAATCATGACTTTTGTTAAAATCCAAATAATCCTTGGCTAGAATACATGGATCAATTATTAAAAATATCTATAATATGTGACAATGTATAAATGTGCTTATCACATAGTATATGCTCAATAAATGTCACTCTTATTATTTTAAATGCTTCAAGAAATACACAGTTATTCAGCACTTTATATGGTGATCTGATATCCCTCCATTCAAAAACTCTCAGTTACAAATGGAACTTAAATGGAACTAAACTGCATTTTTACTTAACATAATGATTGGTGTAGAAGAGTTCTGAATTAGTTATTTCTTTGACTTATCTGAAATCTATATTCATCATTTTTTGATAAGTGACTTTACATAATGTTATTTACTCTTATCTTAAAGACAGGCCTATAATTTCCCTTATAGGAAAAGGTTGGCTATCATTCTAAATGTTTTTAATGACGTAAATTAAGAAATATTAAAGGATGCTTAATTTTTTTAAATTTCATTATATTTTTCTGCTTTAGATACATTATTTAGAACGATTCTAAAACCACTGAAAAAGAAACTGCTTACTTGCTATGTAAGCAAACATCCAAATCTTATACATTCGTCAGTCTTTCAATAATGAAGTCTGGGGGAAAATAAATTCACAGACACCCAAGTGAATTGGCAACTGTAAGTGACAGAAGCCCTTCTAAATCCTCTGTTTACACTGGGGATTAGTGGAGTAGATTTTGAGTTGCAAACTGAACAGTCCATGGTCAAGGGAACCTGCTCCCTGTCAGCCCGCAGGGCATAAGGACAAAGCACGGTCCTGGTAGGAAGTGACCCATAAACATATTCCTACCCAGGATTTATACAAAGCCAGTCTGCCTCACAGAAACTCCATATGACCATTAACTGGCCTGCAAGGCCTGCCAGGAGGCCTAATTACAGGTCTACAGAGCCCAATAACAAAAGCTGAAGAGCTTTAGCCTAGGGATGATCTGCTTTATACTGACTTGAGAGAGTCCATATAGAGGACCCAAAAGAAAGAGGTTTAGCTTTAAAATTCTCCCCAGAGATCCAGCATTGTACTCAAGTCTAGAAAGCCCACATGCAACATACTTCAGCTAGGCTTAAACATACCACCCTCTCAAAATTAACATTCAACTACTGTCTGCTTAACATCTGCTCAAACATGGCAAGTTGCTGTGATATTGTTAGACTCTAACTGATAGCTTAGCTTTCTTCTTACTAAATATGATTAGGGATAAATAACAGTCATTCAAATATAAATGTGTAATTGATGCTAAAACAAATAACTTATATTTTTTAAAGCAATTTACTTAATGGTTCTCTGTAGGAAGCACTAGTATACCTTTTTAGATTAACAAAAAGCCCAAAATCATCTTCATCATTGGAAACCAGAAGTTAAATTGACATTATCAATCTAATTTTGCATTAAAACTATTAAATTTTATTTGGAATTTCTGAAGAAATGTGATTTTGCAGAAACCACATTTGAAAAAAACTAATGCCAAGTCAATTAAACTATGTAAGGTTTCTCCATTTGTTTCTTTCAAAAAGCACAAGATTTCTTAATTTTTGATAACTTCTAACTGTATATGTATGCTGGTACAAGGAGGATATTTGGCTCAATGTCTCTTCTTTAATTACCTCCTAAATTCACCCTAGTGATGTCAAAGAAAAACTACTCCGGAGTTCCCGTCGTGGCGCAGTGGTTAACGAATCCGACTGGGAACCATGAGGTTGCGAGTTCGGTTCCTGCCCTTGCTCAGTGGGTTGACGATCCGGTGTTGCCTTGAGCTGTGATGTAGGTTGCAGATGCAGCTCGGATCCCACGTTGCTGTGGCTCTGGCATGGGCCGGAGGCTACAGCTCCGATTTGACCCCTAGCCTGGGAACCTCCATATGCTGCCAGAGCGGCCCAAGAAACAGCAAAAAGCCAAAAAAAAAAAAGAAGAAAGAAAAACTACTCCCACTCCTCCTGGCCCATGTTTATACAACACTCAATTTTATGTTAGGTGCTACTCTAAACATTTTTACTATGTATTTTATAATACATAATAAAGATACATTTTTTATTCCCACTTCATAAATGAAAAAACTGAGGTTCAGTATGGTTTGACAATTTCCCCATGGTTTTATTAGTAAATAATGGATCTGGGATTAGCACCAAGGCACCTGACTTGAAAACTTGACCATCTATATTGCTTTTTATACTAATTACTAACATTTACTGAATGCTTACTATGTGCCAGGTACTATACTAAGTATTTTACAAATATTAACACATTTAAAGTCCATAACAACCCATTAATAGTTATGTACTATAAATGATCTCCGTTTTATAGATGAGGAAACTAAAGGAGAATAAAGGGGAAATGATCTGCTCAAGTTCACAAAGTTAGTGAAGCTGAATATGAATCTAGACAGCCAACACACAATTAAGCAGAAGCCTACCTGAGGAGAAAAGAAGTCTGAAAACAATTTATTTCTATGAAATAGAAGCTAACTTTTCAATCACATGCTCTGTTTTTTAGGTTTGCCCTATGAAAGCCTCTCTCACAATAAATCAGCCTATTTCTTGGAGCCAGAGATGAGTGGTCAGAAACCTATGGAGCAAAAGCTCTATTAACTTTAAGTCAGAGTAGCAGAATGTCTTTCATGCTCCCCAGAACACCACAACTTATCATGGCAACCTTATTTGTAACTCTCAGAACAACAAATATTTGAAGCTAGATTGGACTTCACAGAGGTACTGGGACTTCCAAGATTATATGGCTATGAAGGGAAAGGGTTAGGACTTGGCTTCCAGGTACTTAATGGGTAACTAAGAGAAGAAAATCCAAGTTCAACATGCTGCAGAAGAATTGGGATGGAGTGAGGCACTACAGTCTACTCCTAAAAAGTTTCTTTCCTTGATATGGCATTTTTATATATGTAACTCACTTGCATTTTATGACACTTCATCAGCTTCTATCCCAGGAAGGATCACTGAAATCCAAGTCCATAGTTAGGATGAAGATAAAAAACACTTGCAATCATAAAAAATTACCTTATATTTTTCAAAGTTATCAGAAATATAGCTACGATGAACATTCTAATAGTTACGGAAAATAACTTTTTTTTTTTTTTTTGCTTTTTAGGGCCGCACCTGTGGCATATGGAGGTTCCCAGGCTAGGCGTCTAAACAGAGCTACAGCTACTGGCCTACCCCCAGCCACAGCAATGCCAAATCCGAGCTGCATCTGTGACCTACACCACAGCTCATGGCAATGCTGGATTGTTAACCCACTGAGCGAGGCCAGTGATCAAACCTGCAACCTCATGATTCCTAGTTGGGTTCATTTCTGCTGCAGCATGACGGGAACACCAAAAAGAACTTTTTAATCTGACTAAAATTTATAATCCTTATGTATTATCAATTAAAAACAACTCATTTCAGAGTCACAGGCTTCCTTGAGGACAGAAATTATTTTATTTTATGGTAATTGTAGCACTATGCCTAACAAAACAGGATATGTACTTGGTAATGTTTTCTATCACCGTTCTTTCTGCCCAACATAACTCAGGGATTTAACCCTTGGACAGAAATAGCTCAGGAGTCAGAAATCATTGGATTTGAGTCCTGATTCTGCCACTTATTAGCTATGTGATCCTCTAAGCTTTTGGGATATTTGTAAAAAGGAAGTTAATTAGCTCTCCATGTGGTGATGTGAGTCAAATGATAAAAGATTCATGAAAATGCTTTGAAAACTATAAAGCACAATGAAAAGGGTAGACATTATTCAGAAAATGAAATACTGCACAGAAATTTTATGATAAGGTGATTTATTATACATGTACTAAAAGAAATTTCTATTTCTTTTATAACATTAGAGATATAACTTTAAAGGTTGCAGGTATCAATAATTCTACTAAAGTTAAAACGTTAAGGAGATTTTTGAAGAGACTTACGTCTTGAAACTATGTTGTGAGAAGTGTTATTTTTTCATGTTGATGAAAAATACTTATGTTTTAGAAAAATCTATCCTCTAAATTCTTCTTCAGACCTATAAACATACTTAGCATAAGATGATATTGTTTCCGCAGAAAATGCAAATAACCTTTGGGATGATACTAACAAGGTAATAAACAGTGAGAGCAAAAGTGATGGAGACAAGTCTTTAAGTAAACTTATTATTGTTCTTCTTCCTCCTGTGTGATAATAATGTTTTATAGTCTCTTCTGTCATGTGCTACCTTTAAGATTACAATTAAAAAGCTAGATTATTGCCATATATCTTCTACTTTTGAAGCCAGGGAGTTTTTTAATACAATTATTGAAAATCCACCAAAGAGTGGTTTAAATGGGCACACCAGCATCTAAAGGCTCAATTTCTAGTTATTCAGAACATTTATTTCCCTACAATAATTTATGTACCCAAGATTAACAGCTGGAATTCTATTCACAAAAATCCTAGGAAAGATTTAGAAGTTTTAGATACAGTTTCTGACCTTTAGATTTACTATTTAATTAGGAAACTAAGTCCAATACTTATAAAACAAATATTAATATCAGCAGTATTAGAGTAAGTACCACTATGAATGGTGGTGCATAGAAATGCAGAAAAAGAAGGAGAACAGAAAGATTATGTGCTGGAATGGTCAGGGAAGTCATGTGCAAATGTTATTTTAGATGTATAATGAAGTATTTGGTGAGGGACAGAGAAGAAAAAATCACAAGCAGAGATTCCCAGGTAGAAAAAGAACATGAGTGACTCAAATGAGCATAATGAGAATATAGAAATGAATTCTAAGAAATAAAGTTAGAAAAGTACACAATCTTGAAACCTTAAGCACAGAAGTGTAAAATTGATCTTGTAAACTATCTAGAGGCAATGAATTTTATATATATATATATAAAATGGCTGCACCTGTGGCATACGGAGGTTCCCAGGCTAGGGGTCAAGTTGGAGCTGCAGCTGCTGGCCTACACCATGGCCACAGCAACGCAGGATCTGAGCCATGCCTGTGACCTACACCACAGTTCACAGCAATGCTGGATCCTTAACCCACTGAGTGAGGCCCAGGGAATGAAACCATACCCTCATGGATACTAGTCAGGTTCATAACCCTCTGAGCTGCAATGGAACTCCAAGTCAATGACTAATTTTGAGCAAAGGTGTGACATGACCAAATGATGACTGAGAAAGAATCATCTAACAGTGGTGTTCACAAGACGCAATATAGAAATAAAAAATTTCTGGTGGCTATCATTTGTCAGACTCTGGGCTAGGCATTTCACTTATAATTTATCTTCACAACAACCCTATAAGGTAGTTATCTTTCCCCCTTACAGACTAAGAAATTATGGTATAGAGAAATCCTCAACCTAAGTACTTTCAAACAGGAAATTTAAATGGGTAACAATGTCTAGCTGAGACAATAGAGGGCTATACTTGTATATTGCTGGTGGAAATATAATACAGTTTAGCTGCTGCGGGAAAGTTTATTGGTTTTGCAAAAAGTTAAACACAGAATTACTAAATGACCCCATAATTACACTCCTTGGTATATATCCCTCAAAATGGGTACAAATGGGTACTCAAACAAGTACGTGTATATGTATGTTCAGAGCTACACTGTTCACAGTAGTCAAAAGGTGGAAAAAACCATATATTTATGAAAATATATGAAAAATTTTCATAAATATATGAATAAACAGTATACACACATTTAATGGAATATTATCCATCGATAAAAAGGAATAAAATACTGACACATGCTACAACATGACTATACATCCAAAATATCATGCTAAATGAAAAAGGGTAGACACTCAAGGTCACACATTGTATAATTTCATTTTTATGAAATCAATGGAATAGATAAATTCATAAAGACAGAGGGCAGAAGCTGTAATGAGAGTGGAAAGAAACTGCTTAATAGGTAAGAGGTTTTACTTTGAAAATATTTTAAAAGTAGATAGAGGTAGTGGTTATATTGCATTGTGAATGTATTTTAATGCCACTCAACTGTCACTTTATTATGTTTAAGTATATATTATGTTAATTTCACTTTAATAAATTACTTTTCAAATGGAAAGAACTACAGTGAACTAGAAAAATATACATCTGTCATATTTCATTTTAAAAAACCCTCTGTTTTGGCAAAATAATAAACATTAAACTACTGAAGGTCACAGAAAGAGTGAATAGTGGCAACAAGCTTAGAACCCTTCCATTATTCACCATCCTCTCTCTGGAAAAGCAACAGAATTGAAGCAAGAGACTAATTAATAGGTAATAGATTAAGCTTTTGATGGATTATTTGGTGTCTAGAGTTGGCACTGGGAAAGATGATAGAGGGATAACTATAAAAAATTTAAAAATATAAGTCATTAGTTCTGGATGAATGATTGTTTATAAAGAAGTCAAAGATAAACAGTTCAAGGTTTTGATTTTTAATGAATGGGAAAATGGTAAAAGTACTTTTTAAAAAAGAAAGCAAGCATGGCCAAGAGGGTTTTTAATTGGATTTACTCAATATCATAGTGTAAATCATTAACTGAAGTTATAACTTAAAGATTCTACCTTAAAAATTTATACAGGTGGGAGTTCCCATCGTGGCGCAGTGGTTAACGAACCCGACCAGGAACCATGAGGTTGCGGGTTCGATCCCTGCCCTTGTTCAGTGGGTTAACAATCCGGCGTTGACGTGAGCTGTGGTGTAGGTTGCAGATGCGGCTCGGATCCGGCGTTGCTGTGGCTCTGGTGTAGGCCGGTGGCTGCAGCTCCGATTAGACCCCTAGCCTGGGAACCTCCATATGCCGTGGGAGCGGCCCAACAAATAGCAAAAAGACAAAAAAAAAATTATAACAGGTTTACAAGCTTCTGTGTCCTACTGCATTTGTAGGAACACACACACACACACACACACACACACACACACACACACACAAAACTCTGGGCAAAACCTAAAGCTACACACCACCTTCAAATGAAAAGTTAAACAAAAGATGTGAAATTTCATTTCAACTGCAATTTGGCAATAAACCTGAAAAAAGATTCTACCTAAATCTGAAGACTAAGCATAGCAAAGTATAAAAATGCTAACAGTTTAGTACATACGAAATATGCTAACAAGTACAATAAAATCTCTGACTACAAATTCATGTTTAGCACAAGATACATGATAACCCTGTGGTTACATTTTGCTTAATATTACTTTACTCATACATATGTTTTTCAAAATCATACCACTAATAATTGTTGCCTTAATGTATGTTAATTCCAAATATATGTTAATTCCAAACCAAGAGCATTATTAACATTTACTAAATCAATAACAATGTAATGGTTATATATGAAACTTTCTTCTAGGACCCAGAGAGTAAAAGACTTAAGTCTAATTAGCAAGATTTCTACATATGAACCTATCTACCAGATTATGGCAACAATAAGGCTGAAATAAATCCTGCCTCAAGAATCTAGCATACAGCATTAAGTTCTTCCCTGTGCCTAATTTTTAGGCCCCAAAGCTGAGGGTGTTTTCCCTGGGAACTAAAGTAAACTCCAATGAGACAGAATGGGAGCTATCAGACACAGCTACCTCAATCTTAGGACCAGGCTAGAATTTTTCCACAAGCCTTAACAAACTGAGCTCATGTACATCTTCTATTCCCCTCTACTTTATTTTGCATGTTTTTTTTTCTTAACACCTCCCATGTATTTTTTGTTTGTTTGTTCTGTTTTAATGGTATCAAAATATGATGCTCCAATGGAAAATTTATTTATTTATTTACATTGGAGTTTTGCTGACTGACAATGTTGTATTGTGTTTATTTTTAATAATACAATGAACACCTCGATTCAACACTGAAACAGAGATCTAGAACCTTGACAATAAGTTCTATATTTGATTATGGCTTCCGTATCCATCCATCCATCCATCTACTTCCCTTCCCCAAGGCCACAAGTTCCCATTAATAATAATAATGAGAGTTCTTGTCATGGCTCAGTGGAAACAGATCTGACTAGGATCCTTGTAGGATGCAGGTTCAATCCCTGGCCTCACTCAGTGGGTTAATGAGCTAGTGTTGCTGTGAGCTGTGGTGTAAGTCACAGACGGGGCTAGGATCCTGTTTTGCTGTGGCAGTGGTATAGGCTGCAGCTCCAATTTGACCCCTAGTCTGGGAACCTCCACATGCCATGGGTGCAGCCCTAAAAAGACAAAAAAAAAAGAAAAATTACAATACTGGATTTTTCTCAAAGGGTCATATGTTTTTTCATGTTATAAGGCAATGCATTCGTGAGACTGGCAACATAAAGCAAAATCTGGCAAAATGGTTTCTTAACCAGTGACAACTGAAAGTAGCACAATACTTTTATAAAACAATATAGTAAAAATGTATAAAAAGTTACTCTAAATATTAAAATCTTCTAACATCATAAATTCATTTCTATAATCAATTCCAAGGAAATAACGTATTTTTATATTTCATATAGAATACAATTTAAAACAAGATTTGCATCATAGTGTTATTGATAAGAGAGAAAAGTTAAAGATAATATAAATGTTCACTAAGAAGAAAATGATTAAATAAATAATGCTACATCTAATTAAGGTCTGTACTTTGATTACGGGAGCAAATGTAAATTCTTTAATTTCAAAATTGTCATAATATTTTGCATGTTTGTCAAATTCATAGAACTTCCCTATTTATCCCTAATAAAATTTAAAATATAAAATTAAAAACAAGGGTTGACAGCTGGGACTGATATAAGCAAGATATACACTATGAGGTTTGTACTGTCAGATCTGTTTAATAATATGCTTCAAAGTCATATCAAAAGATAAGGAAGGAGATGGGATTAAGATGGTGGAATAGAAGGACTGGAGCTCAACTTCTCTCCTAAAAACAACAAAATTTACAACTAAAGGCTGAGCATTCTTCACCCCAATGGACCGGAAACCTTAAAAAAGATATCCTACTCCAGAAGACAAAGAGGAGGCCACATCAAGAGGAAGGAGGGGCAATTCCATGATATAAACAACCCCATACCTTCTTGTTGGGAAGCCCCACAGACAGGAAACTAACTGGCTCACAGAGATTCACCTATAGGAGTGATAGTGCTGAGGCCCACATCAAACTCTCACATGTGGGGATCTGGCACTGGGAGAAAGAGCCCCTGGAGCATTTGGCATTGAAGGCCAGTGGGGCTTGTGCACAGGAGCTCCACAGGACTGAGGGAAATGGAGACCCCTTTCTTGAAAGACACGCACAGACTTTCACGTGCACTGGGTCCCAGGGCAAAGCAAAGTCTCCATAGAAATCTGGGTCAAACCTAACTGCAGTTCTTGGAGGACCTCCTGGGAAAACAGGGGTAAATGTGGCTTGTTGTCAGGGAAGGACATTGAAAGCAAAGCTCTCGGGAATATTCAGCAGCATGCCTTTCTCTGGAGGTGGCCATTTTGGAAAAATCTGACCCCACTAGTAAGACAGCACTGAGAAGCCCCAGGGCAAACAACAATCCAGGTGGGATCACAGCCCCACCCCTCAGTAAACAGGCTACCTAAAGACCCCTCAGGCACACAGCTGCCTCTAATCCCATCGAGAGACTAAGCCCCACCCACAAGAGGGATTAGAATCAGCTCCACCTACCAGTGGGCAGGCATCAGCCCCTCCCATCAGGAAGCCTACAGCAAGCCCCCCATACCGACTTCAGCCACAAGGGGGGCAGACGCCAGAAGTAAGAGAGGCTACAGCTCTATTATCTATAAAAAGGTCACCACACCAAAAACCTATAAAAATGAAAAGACAGAGAACTATAACTCTGAAGAGGGAGAAAGGAAACACCCCAGAAAATCAGCTAAGCGAGGAGGAGATTCTCAGCCTTCAGGAAAAAAGACTTTAGACTGTTGATACTGAAGATGATGCAAGACATTGGAAATAAACTGGAGGCAAAGATGGATAACTTACAGGAAAACACTGAGCAAAGAGATATGAGATATAAAACTTAAGCAAGAAGAGATGCAAAATACAATAACTGAAATAAAAAATTCACTAGAAGCAGCTAACAGCAGAATACAGGAGGCAGAAGAATGAATAAGTGAGGTGGAGAACAGATAGTAGAAATTACAGGCGCAGAACAGAAAAGAAAAAAAGATTGAAAAAAAATGAAGAGAGTCTCAGACAACTCTGGGACAATGTTAAATGCACCAACATCCGTATTATAGGGGTGCCAGAAGGAGAAGAGAGAGAGAAGGGGACAGAAAAAATATTCCAAGAGATAATAGCTGAAAACTTTCCTCACATGGGAAAGGAACCACTCACTCAAATCCAGCAAGTACAATGAGTACCATATAAAATAAACCCAAGGAAGAATATACCGAGAAACATATTAATCAAACTGACCAAAATTAAAGACAAAGAGAAAATACTGAGAGCAACTAGGGAAAAGAAACAAATAGCATACAAGGGAATCCCAATAAGGTTATGGGCAGATTTTTCAGCAGAAACTCTGCAGGGAGGAAGGGAGTGGGATGATATACTTAATGCGATGAAAGGAATAAACCTCCAACCAAGATTATTTTACCTAGCAGGGCTCCCATTCAGATTTGAAGGAGAAATCAAAAACTTCACAGATAAGCAAAAGTTGAGAGGATTCAGCAACACTAAACCAGCCTTACAACAAATGCTAAAGGAACTTCTCTAGGCAGAAAAGAAAACATAGCAACAGGAAACGAAAATTCCACACATGACAAGGCTCACCAGTAAAGGTATATATACAGTAAAGATATGAAAACATCCATGCACAATTATACCACCAAAATCAGAAATCATGAGAAGAGGTGGGTACAAATGCAGAACACTGGAGATGTACTTGCAATTAAGAGACCAACAACATAAAACAATCTCAAATACATATACACTCTTACATCAAAACTTCCGAGTAACTACAAACCAAAAATCTACAATTGATACACAAAGAAAAATCAACTCAAATACAACACTAAGATAGTCATCAAACCAGAAGAGGAGAGGATGAGAGAAGAAGGGAAGAAAAAAGAGCAACAAAAACAAATCCAAAGCAATTAATAAAATGGCAATAAGAACATACATATCAATAATTTACTTAAATGTTAATGGACTAAACACCCCAACCAAAAGACACAGACTGGCTGAATGGATACAAAACCAAGACCCATATACGTGCTGTCTTCAAAAGACCCACTTCACTTCTAGGGACACATACAAATTGAATGTGAGAGGATGGAAGAAAATATTTCATGCAAATGGGGATCAAAAGAAAGCTGGAGTAGCAATACTCATATCAGACAAAATAGACTTTAAAATGAAGAATATTTTAAGAGACAAGGAAGGTCACTACATAATGATCAAAGGATCAATCCAAGAAGAAGATATAACAATTTTAAATATCTACGCACCCAACATGGGTTCACCACAATATATAAGGCAACTACTAACAACCTTAAAAGGACAAATTGACAACAACACAATAATAGTGGGGGGCTTTAACACCCCACTTAGAGCAATGGACAGATTATCCAGACAGAAAATCAATAAGGAAACACAGGCCCTGAATGAAGCATTAGAACAGATGGACTTAATAGATATTTATAGGACATTCCATCCAAAAGCAACAGAATACACCTTCTTCTCAAGTGCACATGGAACATTCTCTAAGATTGACCACATCCTGGGCTACACATCAAACCTCGCTAACTATAAGAAAATTGAAATCATATTAAGCATCTTTTCAGACCACTACACTATACGACTGGAATTCAATGACAAGAAAAAAAATGCAAAAAAACATAAACACATGGAGAATAAACAACATGCTACTAAACAATCAATGGATTACTGAAGAAATCAAAGAGGAAATTAAAAAATACCTAGAAGCAAATGATAACAAAGATACGACACTCCAAAACCTATGGCATGCAGAAAAAGCCATTCTAAGAGGAAAGTTTATAGCAATACAAGCCTACCTCAGAAAACAAGAAAAAGCTCAAATGAACAAGCTAACCTTACATCTAAAGCAGCTGGAGAGAGAAGAACAGACAAGATCTAAAGTTAGTAGAAGGAAAGAAATCATAAAGATCAGGGCAGAAATCAATGAAATAGAAACAAAGAAAACCATAGAAAAGACCAATGAAACAAAAAGCTGGTTCTTTGAAAAGATCAACAAAATTGATAAACCCTTAGCCAGACTTATCAAGCAAAAAAGAAAGAGGACTCAAATCAATAAAATTAGAAATGAAAAAGGAGAAGTAACAACGGACATCACAGAAATACAAAGTATCATACTATATGCAACTGTACGCCAATAAAACCGAAAACCTAGAAAAAATGGACACATTCTTAGAAAAGTACAATCTTCCAAGACTAAACCAAGATGAAATAGAAAAGATGAATGGACCAATCACAAGTACTGAAATTGAAACTGGGATGAAAAATCTTCCAACAAACAAAAGTCCAGGACTAGATGGCTTCACAGGTGAATTCTGTCAAACATTTAGAGAAGAGCTAACACCTCTCCTTCTGAAAGTATTCCCAAAAATTGCAGAGGAAGGGATACTCCCAAACTCATTCTATGAGGCCACCATCACCCTGATACCAAAACCAGACAAAGATACCACAAACAAAGAAAACTACAGCCCAATTTCCCTGATGAACATCGATGCAAAAATCCTCAACAAAATACTAGCAAACTGCATCCAAAAATGCATTAAAAGGATTGTTCATCATGATCCAGTGGGATTTATCCCAGGGATGCAAGGGTTCTTCAATATCTGCAAATCCATCAGTGTGATACACCACATTAACAAACTGAAGAATAAAAACCATATGATCCTCTCAATAGATGCAGGAAAAGCCTTTGACAAAATCCAACACACATTTCACATAAAAACCCTTCAGAGAGTGGGCATAAAGGGAACCTACCTCAACATAATAAAGGCCATATATGACAAATTCACAGCTAACATCATTCTCAATGGTGAAAAGCTGAAGGAATTCCCACTGAGATCAGAAATAAGACAAGGATGTTTGCTCTCGCCACTACTATTCAACATGGTTTTGGATGTCCTAGCCACAGCAATCAGAGAAGTAAAAGAAATAAAAGGAATCCAAATTGGAAAGGAAGAAGTAAAACTATCCCTATCTGCAGATGACATGATACTATACCTAGAGAATCCTAAAGACTCTACCATAAAAGTGTTAGAGCTCATCCATGAATTTGGCAAAGTCACAGGATACAAAATTAATACACAGAAATCAATGGCATTTCTATACACTAACAGTGAAAGAGCAGAAAGAGAAATTAGGGAAGCAATCTCACTTACCCTTGCATCCAAATGCATAAAATACTTAGGAGTAAACCTACCTAAAGAGACAAAAGTCCTGTACTCTGAAAACTATGACACTGACAAAAGAAGTCAAAGATGACACAAATAGATGGAAAGATATACTATGCTCTTGGATTGGAAGAGTCAATATTATCAAAATGATTATACTACCTAAGGCAATCTACAGATTCAATGCAATCCCTATCAAATTACCAAGGACATGTTTCACAGAACTAGAACAAAATATTTTAAAGTTTGTCTGGAAGCTCAAAAGACCCAGAATAGCCAAAGACATCCTGAAAAAGAAAAATGGAACTGGAGAAATCAGGCTGCCTGACTTCAGACTATACTACAAAGCAACAGTCATCAAAACCCAACAGAAATATAGATCAGTGGAACAGGATAGAAAGCCCAGAATTAAACCCACGCACCTACAGCCAAGTAATCTTTGACAAAGGAGGCAAGAATATACACTGGAGAAAGGACAGCTTGTTCAATAAGTGGTGCTGGGGAAACTGGACAGCCACATGGAAAAGAATGAAATTAGAACACTCCCTAACACCATACACAAAAATAAACTCCAAATGGATTAAAAACCTAGATATAAGACCAGACACTATAAAACTCTTAGAGGAAAACATAGGCCAAACACTCTCTGACATAAATGACAGCAACATCTTCTTGGGTCCACCTCTTAGAATAATGACAGTAAAAACAAAAATAAACAAATGGGACTTAATCAAACTTAAAAGTTTCTGCACAGCAAAGGAAACCCTAAACAAAACAAAAAGACAACCCACAGAATGGGAGAAAATCTTTGCAAGTGAATCAACTGACAAGGGATTAATCTCCCAATTTTATAAATACCTTCTGCAGTTCCATACCAAAAAAACAAACAACCCCATCAAAAAATGGGCAGAAGATCTAAATAGACAGTTTTCCAAAGAAGACATACAGATGGCCAAAAAACACATGAAAAGATGTTCAACATCACTCATTATTAGAGAAATGCAAATCAAAACCACCATGAGGTTCCACCTTACACCAGCCAGAATGGCCATCATCCAAATGTCTATAAACAGTAAGTGCTGGAGAGGGTGTGGAGAAAAAGGAACCCTAGTATACTGTTGGTGGGATTGTAAATTGGTGCAACCACTGTGGAAAACAGTATGGAGATTCCTCAGAAAACTCAAAATAGAACTACCATTTGGTCCAGCAATCCCACTCGTGGGCATCTATCCAGAGAAGATCATGACTCATGTACTCCAATGTTCATTGTAGCACTCTTTTCAATAGCCAAGACATGGAAACAACCTAAATGTCCACGGACAGAGGAGTGGATCAAGAAGATGTGGTACATATACACAATGGACTACTACTCAGCCATTAAAAGGAAAGAAATAATGGCATTTTTAGCAACATGGATGGACCTAGAAATTATCATGCTAAGTGAAGTCAGTCAGACAATGGGACACCAACATCAAATGCTATCATTGACATGCGGAGTCTGAAAAAAGGTCCGAATGAACTTCTTTGCAGAACAGATACTGACTCACAGACTTTGAAAAACTTACAGTTTTCAAAGGAGACAGTTGGGGGGGCGGGGGGATGTGCTTGGGCTGTGGGATGGAAATCCTGTGAAATTGGATTGTTATGATCATTATACAACTACAGACGTGATAAATTCATTTGAATAATAATTTAAAAAATACTTATAAGTCAAAAAAAGATAAGGAAAACTGTATAAAACTATGAAATAAAAAAACTATGAAATAAAATTCTTTATAGTTGCATTAATAAAAACAAATATTTTCTGGACTAAGGACCAATAATATTTTCCTTTAAAGGAAAAATCTTTCAATATTCTAATTACAAACTGGAAATATTTCTTTAAAGGAAATTGCCACTGAAGAATGAATGTGTACTATATAAATAACAGAGAATCATATAACTAGCTTTACCCTATAGTATATTTATTGGAGAGTTAAAAATTGAAAAATCTGGAATTCCTGTGGTGGCTCAGTGGTTAATGAGCCCAACTAGTATCTATGGCCACAAGTTTTCAATAATAACAGTAATGGGAGTTCCCATGATGGCTCAGCGGAAACGAATCTGACTTGCATCCATAAGGATGCAGATTTGATCCCTGGCCTCCCTCAGTGGGTTAAGGGTCCAGCATTGCTGTGAGCTGTGGTGTAGGTCGCAGACAGTTCAGATCTGTTGTTGCTGTGGCTGTGGCCTAGGCCGGCGGCTACAGCTCCAGTTTGACCCCTAGCCTGGGAACATCCATATGCCTAAGGTACGGCTCTAAAAAAGACAAAAAAATAAAAAATAAAGTAAAAATAAAATAAAAAAAGAAATTGAAAAATCTAATAAACTGCATTTTAATAAATCATGTTTTATATATAATTAAAGATAAAATGAGTAAGATCAACACATAAAAATAAGTAACTTTTGTTTGTTTTTTTGGCCATGCCTAGGGCATGTGAAAATTTCCAGGCCACTGCAGTGACAACTTAGCTGGTTGTGCCATAGGAGAACTCCCCCAAGTAAGGGATTTTTAAACTAATATGAAGTGGCATAGTGATTCACAGACAAAAATATTTATTTTTACATGTCAAGTTATTTCAATTAATGATTTATGAAATTAATATACCATGTACACTGCTGTTCCCAATCGTTAGACTATGGACACTTTGGGTGGGAATAAAAGGAGCTAATGCAATAAATTCCTGAATTAATATGCACATATGTATCTTCTCAATGAATATTAAAATATATCTACTATCATTTGGTAGTCTGAACATATTTTGATCTTAAAATAGAATTCTCATTTTTAGACTAGAAATTGTAAACTTTTTACATATCTTTAGAAAGTAAATAATTTTTAGAAATATTTACTACTTTGGTGATATTATTCTAATTCTCCCTTTGATCTTGACAACTTACTATTTGAATAAGTTACATAGTTTCTGAGGAGCATATTAAGATTCAGAGTAAAGTATCAGTACTTGGAAAAGATAACATGGATCTGTCATATTTTTAAAAATGTAAAGTATTTAATGTCTGCATGAATCTGGGTACTATAATCTAAAATCAAGTCTTAATATTACTGTGCAACTTGGATATTAAAATATATAGGATTTTAAGATGAAATGGTATCCAGAACAAATAGTCCAATGAATTAGCCCAATATAAGTGGAGGAATTATAAAATGACATTTATCTCATTTCCTTTAGACCAATGAAAACCTTCATCTAAAACTCACACCTTAAACTAAATCAACATACTTCACAGTCTTAAATATAAAATTTTTCTCAAACATGTCACCAAAAAGCACAGTCCATAAAAGATAAAAATCAACACACTAGACTTCATCAAAATTAAAACTGAAATCAAAGCCAAATTTATAAATAAAAAGGTGAAAAACAACCTTTCAATATTATACTATAGCAATAAATATTTGAGGTAAAATACGGCCATACATAAATCTTGTAAATTTGTGAGGCTATATGAAAATACAGATGTGTTGCTCTTTGACCCATCTATAAGCATGCTAGATTAATTTCACATTTTTTCATTTAAATAAAGTTTATTATTAACACTTACCAGCAGCTTCAAGAACCAGCTGTAGTCTTGCTTTGGCCTGTTCAGCTGGTGGCTAAAAATCAACCATAAAAAACATTTACAAGTTAGTTTTAATAGATGGAGGTTTAAATTAATGCATTATTGAGTATCAGAAAATTTAGAGAACTTTATCATAATCAGTATTAATATTCACCCATATCTTAACAAAATTCTATCACAGTAGCTCTGCAAATCTACTTTCTTACTCTAGTAATCAAATCACACTTTTCAATATTATGATACAAGATGAAATTCTTCCTTTTTTTTTTTTTTTTTTTACTGGGATAGGTCTTATTTATCACCCGACACATACCAATCAGCAACAGCCTAAATAACTGCAATTTAATAATGAGGCAAACCCCACACACTTAACAACATAGTCTCGAGCTGTGTAATTTCTTTGCTTATGGAAACATGAGAAAAGATCTATTAGAATTTAAATAGTAACTTAAGGTCCAATGTCTCAGGCAAATAATATCATAAAACCAAATTATTTTCTGCTTTCCTTAATGTATTTAAAAGAAGCAGTTGTGAGAAAGATAGGATACGAAGTGAGTTACTGATTTTAATTTCTAGTAACTGTCATAAAATTACTCTCTCAATGAACTTTGATCCAATACAGTTGATAATGTTGAAACTGCTTTTGGATATCATATTGATGGCATCTGACTATAACATGGATTGTATCAAGGTTATGATCTTTATGAAAGGTCTGTTAAAACTTTTTAATACTTAAGACTTTACTTCACAATACATTTATTAAAATGTCAACAAATGACTAAATAACCTCATGTTTATATACCATCATTTGAAAATTAACATTCTATGAGATATATTTGCATACTTTGTGAAAAAAACAGTCTGAATGAAAGGAATTATGTAGCTGGATATAGAAAGAAGATATTGTGATCAGAAAAGTAAGAATTTGAAAAGTGCTTTTAAATAAATTGTAAGAAACAGGATGGGAGAATAGCAGATATGATAGAAAGGGAGGAAGGGATAGCCTTTTATATCACAGAAGAGAGGTTAACAAACTATGGCCTAAGCCTGGTTTTGTAGGTAAGTTTTATAAGAACGTAGCCATGCCCATTTGTTTATATATTGTCCATAGTTGTTTTTGTGCCCATCTCAACAATAGCAGAGTCAATTATTTGTGGTAGGAAACTTATGGCCAGAAAAGCCTAAAATATTTACTATCTAGACCTTTAGGGAAAGATTTGCTGACCCCTGCCATAGAAGATGGAAGGTGTGGAAGAATTTGAAACAGAGGAGCATCGCGATGATATCTGCACTCTGATACATCAGTCTAGCAATATACTTGAAGATGAATTGAAAAGAATGTGACAGAAGGCAAGGAGCTCAGTTAGGGAGTACTTAAAGAACTCCAGGTGAGGGCCTGGGATGGAGTAGTAACAGAAAAGTTGGACAGGAAGAACTAGATTTGAGAAATATTTAATTAGTATCATGAAAGGACTGATTGAGAGAGAAGGAGAAGCTGACAAACAAAAAAAAATACTTTATGTCATACGTTTGTAGAGGAAGTGAACATAAGAGTGCTTTACAGTTATAAATATTAAAATTGTGTCATAAAATTAAAATATCATAGCAAAATATCAGTAGAAGACTGTGCCATCTACTAAATGTGATCTTTCTAACAGTTATAAATGAAACTGCCTATAGGAGCCAAGCAATTTACACAAACATTTATAATGATGAAAGGCAAATGACATTTGACATCAGTATCAAGGAGCACGTGACCTAGCTAAAGAAGGCAGCTGGTGCTCAGCAGCTCATTGTTGTCAGGCAGAAATTCAAGCCTAGGGCTATAAAATGTCTTCCTTTTTCCTGAGACTTTAAGTTACCATAAAGACAAATACTGTGTAGAACAAACAGTACTTCTAAGAGCCAGATTCAATTCCAAATCAGTCTATTATCTCTGCCATCTACTTACAGACAGAGTAGAAACATAATACTTTGTGCAATATAACCTAACTAGAATGGCAAACTCATATTATGGAGCAGACATTTCAGAATATCCTAGTAAGCACTGTCCTTTGATAGAAAAATGTTAGACACTTTATTGGTCAAGATATTTCATGGGAAAGTTATAGGTATTTCATAAGGAAAGATTATTTTTTAACAATTAACACATATTTAAGATGAATATACAAAACGATGAGTACTCACATTCAATAAAATATTAAAAACATTAAAGTCTCCTACCTCACAAAACCCCCATCCATCCCAGCACCCTCTCTTCCCCAGTTATAACCACAGTCTTGAAAATATGGCGATTACCATCCCTAAAGAAATAGTCCTGAGGGTTGGTGTTAATGATGAAAATATCTGTTAAGACATATTTATATTTTATTAATTCCTCTAACAATCTATAATACAGGATTAGTACTTCAAAGACAAAAAAAAAAAAAAAACTGGAAAAAAGAGCAGTTTACCCTCTTGCCTCTACCAGTAAATAATAGACTAAAACTAAGAATTTCTAACTCCAATCTCAGGATCCTTACAACTACATCACCAGGATATTCATGAAGTCAAAGCAATTCATTTCACAGATATAAAAGCATAAGGATAGGTTTTTGATTCTGATTCTCTGTTGCAGTTTTTTTGTTTGTTTTTTGTTTTTTTGCTTTTTCAGGCCACAGATGCAGCATATGGAAGCTCCCAGGCCAGGCCAGGGTCAAATTGGAGCTGCAGCTGCTGGCCACGGCCATAGCAATCCGGGACCCAAGCTGCTTCTATGACCCATGCCACAGCTCATGGCAACACCATATCTTTAACCTACTGAGGGGGGCCAGGGAATGAACCCATATTCTCCTGGACACAAGCTGGGCTAGTCTCTGCTGATCCACAGTGGGAACTCTCCACTGCAGTCTTTTTCTATCAGTCACCTGCACTTCAAATTCTTTCCCACTCCTCCTCTAAGGCATTTCAGCTTTGAGTTTATCCCAGATGAGGGAAGTGCCACAGCAGGTCTCAGCTAAAACCCTCCAGGTCCCACCTGCCTCTTTGCATCAGTAGCTGTGTGACTCATCAAAGTAGCTAAGTTGGATCTGGAAATGGAGAAGAGGCAGTCTGATTTGTGTTGCCATAATTCTGACTGCTATTTATAGTTGCTTTTTAGAAAATATTAAGAAGAAACAGAATACAGAATTAAAAGAACATTTTGTACTAAACCATTTTTAACTAAGTATCATCATACCAGCTGACTTAGAATGAAAATACTTTGGGCCTTGAGTGCCAAAATTCCTAATGCTTTCGCTATTTCAGAATGTATTAGTCTCCAGGGATTGGTATGAATTCCATCTAGAGTTGGTAAATGGTACTAATGCTATTCAGAATCAGAAAATAAACTTTATTCAATAAGTAAGAAACTAATATCAAATAAAAAAATGCATGGAATGCAGCAATTTCTCAATATAAGAACTGTAAAATGAGGGGATATTTTAAAACACAATGTCATGATTATACTCTATGAAGCTAACTTATGGAGGAAAAAATTATATTCCATTAAAAAATAATAGTCCTTACATCAAAATTAATAATGCATAATTTGATAAACAAATATCATGCAAATTGAATTATAGAGAAGATAAATGTTTGTTTCCTTAAAAAATAAATATTAGCATTGACATTAAAAGAACAGCAAAAATAGCATGAATTTTTACTGAAAGTTTTTATATCACATATGGCTTAAATTCCTTTGTTGGAGAGAAGGGAGTTGGTAGTTTTTCTATTGCCATATATTCCACACAACTGCCCTGCTCCCTTCCCTCCCCTTGATATCCAAGGACACATACATAACTCCATTTGTAACCCTAGTTTTTGAGAAAGGTATCCACTTTCTTAAGAAAAAAAAGCTTCTAAGATGAAACCAAAAGACAGGTCACTCACAGTCGCTCAATGACTTGTAGAAGTCACCATCCTCGATGTCTAGACTTTTTCCTTTGACCTTGGTTTTACTCTTATTGAGTCCAATTCCCCTGAGTTCCTTATAAATAGACTGCATGTCTAGATGCTCAAAATACTGGCAAAGCTAACATTCCAAACCAGCACAATCCTATGAGCGATGACTATACAGAAAAAGAGAAGCAAAAATAAATATATCCTTACATAAACCAGTATACACCCTGAATTATTTAAACCATTTGCTCATTCCTCTAATTTCTATTCATATTCAGCTCGCTAACTTCTGGACACCACTATGGAAATTCTGAAAGTTGATGAAGCTTTGGCCATTCCAGCTGCCAACCACAGTTTTGAGGTTGTTAATGAAAGAGAAGTATAAAGTCTAAAAGAGTGCGGCCAAGCAAAGAGAGAACTCAAGCTTACAAACAACATTTCACAAAGTCAAAATAAGGACTGGATTATATGTTTTCAGCTACAATTCTCAATTTTATATTATCATGTTCTTTTTATACAAAAACTATATACAGAGAGAATTCTGGGAGATGGCAGAGTAGGAAGCACCAGGAATCTGTCTTCCCATATCGACAAAAATTGCAGTGGCAGAATCTCTTTGACACAACTATTTTGTAACTCTGGATTCTGTTGAAGCCTTGCAACTACCAGGGGACGACTTGGAAAGTAAACTGCAGTTAATTTCGGCCAATTTCAGCTATTAGCACAGTAGCAGTTACCTGTCCCCCACCCCCCAGCCACATGGAAAGCAGCAATGTACCTGTTCTTGGAGCTGCTTGCACACAGCACCAGTGTTGGCAAGAATGTGGAGAAAGTGGAACCGTTGTGTGCTGCTGATGTGAATTAAAATAGTACAGTGTTGTGGAAAACAATATGGCAGTTGCTCAAAAAATTAAAAAATAAAGTTACCACATGATCTAGCAATTCCACATTTGGGTATATACCCAAAAGAATTGGAAGCAGGGTCTTGAAGAGAGATTTGTACATGCATGTCCATAGAAGCATTATGTGCAATAGCTAAAACATGGAAGCATCCAAGTGTCCATCGGTAAATTAATGGATTAGCAAAATGTGGTATAAACATACCGTGCACTATTTTTCAGCCTTAAAAAGGAAGGAAATTCTATAGACTGCTACAACATGGATTAACCTTGAGGACACTGTGCTAGGTAAAATAAGCCAGTCACAAAAAGACAAATATTGTATAATTCTACTTATATAAGGAATTCAGAGCAGTCTATATTGAAAAGTCAGAGGGATAATGGTGGTTGCCAGAAGGTTGGGGAAAGAGGATAGGGAGAGTTATTATTTGATAGGTATAGAGTTTCAGTTTTATAAGATGAAAAGAGTTATGCGGACAGATGGTGGTAATAGTTGCCCAACAATGTGAATATATTTAATGCCACTGAACTGTGAACTTAAAAATGATTAAGACAGTAGGAGTTCCTGTTATGGCTAAGCGGAAATGAACCCGACTAGTATCCATGAAGATGTGGGCTTGATTCTTGCTCAGTGGGTTAAGGATCCAGTGTTGCCAAGAGTTGTGGTGGAGGTTGCAGATGCAGCTTGGATCTGACAGTGTTGTGGCTGTGGTGTAGGCTAGCAGCTATAGCTCCAATTCAACTCCTAGCCAGGGAACTTTCATATGTCACACACCTGTGGCCCTAAAAAATTTATTTTATTTATTTATTTGTTTATTTGTCTTTGGACTTTTTAGGGCCACATCCGTGGTATACAGCGCTTCCCAGGCTAGGGGTTTAATCGGAGCTATAGCTGCCGGCCTACACTGCAGCCACAGCAACACCAGATCCAAGCCATGTCTGCGACCTACACCACAGCTCACAGCAACGCTGGATTCTTAACCCACTGAGTGAGGCCAGGGATCGAACCCACAACCTCATGATTCCTAGTTGGATTCGTTTCTGCTGTGCCATGACAGGAACTCCCTAAAAAAATTTAAAAAAAAAAAAGATTAAGATAGTAAATTTTAAGTGTATTTTACCATAATAAAAACAAAACAAAAAACAATACATATAATAACCTTTACCTTACTTACAAAAACTGGGTTATGAAAACTCCTATTCAAAGAAAGTGTACAGATGAAATATTTGCAGACAAATGGTATTAGAGGACTATTAGGCTCTCAGAGATTCGCCTTTATATTTAATAGTTCAAAATTCATTACTTTCATTTGTTCAAAAACTTTATATTTTAAACATTATCTTTTAAAAAGATATATTTACCCATGATGTTATCATTTCCAATTCTCTCTATTCTTTTATTATGTCAATCCAGAATTCTATCTGGTATCACTCCTAACAGTGAAAGGTTTTCCTTTGATATTTCCTGTAGTGCATATTGATAGGTGATGAATTTTTTCCATTTTTTTTGTCTTTATTTTTTAAAAATATCTTCATTTGGCCTTAATTTTTGAAAGATAGTCTCTGAGGGTACAGAATTCTAGGTTTTTCTTCCATTATTTTAAAGATGTTGCTTTACTGTCATTAGTTTGCATTGTTTCTGATGAGAAATCTGCTTCCATAGTTATCTTTGTCCCTCATAAATAATAAAAATTATATTTTTACTCTATTTGTTAAGATTTTCTTCTCGTAACTGGTTATAAACACTTTGATTGTGATGTGCCTTGTGTAGTTTTCTTCACATTTTCTGTGCTTGGGGCTCACTGAGCTTGGAAGTGCTGATTTATACTTTTCATCAAGTCTGGAAATATTTTAGTCATTATGTCTTCAATTATACTTTTCCATTGCCCCATTCTCTCACTTTCCTTTTAGGATTCTAGTGACATGAATGTTGTGTGCTTGGCTGCCTGAAGTTGTCCTAGGGCTCAGAAATGCTCTTTTTTTTCCCTGTCTTTTTCTCTCCAGTTTCATTTTGGATAGTTTCTTTTGCTATGTCTTTTAGTTCACTAATTCATATACTAGAATTTTTCATCTCCATTAATCTCATCCAGTGCAATTTTCACCTCAGTTATGTAGTTTTCATGTCTAGAATTTTTATTTTTTGCTCTCATGTCTCTACTTAAAATGTTCAGTCTTTCTAACAGCTCTCTGATCATAAGAAATATAGTTATAACAATTCTATTAATCTTCTTGTCTACTAATTCTCTCTCTCTCTCTTTTTTTTTTTTTTCTTTTTTAGGGCCACACTGGAGGTTCCCAGGCTAGGGGTTAAATCGGAGCTGTAGTTGCCTGCCACAGCCACAGCCACAGCAATGTCAGATCCAAGCTGCATCTATGACCTACATCACAGCTAACAGCAGTGAGGGATCCTTAACCCACTGAGAGAGGCCAGGGATCAAACCCGCAATCTCATGTTTCCTACTAGGATTTGTTTCCACTGAGCCATGACCAAGAACTCCAACTAATTCTCTTATTGTGTAAATTCTGTGTCAGTTTCAGCTGATTGATTTTTCTACTATGTTATTTTTTCATGTTTCATGGATACATAGTAATTTTTGATAAAATGTCAGATATCACGAATTATGTTGTTGGATATTTTTGTATTCCTATAACCTATCTTGGTCTTCATTCTGGAACACGGTTAAATTACTTGGAAGCCATCTGATACTTACAGTTCTGAATTTAAGTTGGACCAGAACAACTAAGTCTGTAGTTAATTTTTCCCCACTATTGAGATGAGACATTTTTAGTACTTGATTGGAAGCACCTGAATTAGGAGGTTTTCCATATTGGTTGCTGCGAACAGCAATATTCCCAACCCTGTATGAGTGGGAGGTATGATTTCCTCTAATTACTTTAGGTGGCTCTTTTCCAAACTTTGGACAGTTTCTTAATATGCACCTACTCATGAGTGGTGTGCTGAATACTCGAGGCATCCTCTGCAGGTCTTCTGTAGATTACTTTTCTCTGGTAACCTGCTCTGTGAATTCCAGAGGCTTTGCCCTCCCTGGTATCACAATTCCATCTTCTCAACTCAAGGAGACCACCAGGTGCTGTCTGGGTTCTCCCTCCCTGTAGCAGGACCTGGAAAAGTTCTCTAGGCCTTAAGCTGGAGCAACTGAAGGGCTCACCTCATTTCTTTTCATCTCTCAGGAATCGCTGTCTTTTGTGTTTGATGTCCCTTGTCTTGAGTGCTGTTTTTTCAAATAATTTGTTCAATTTTTCAGTTGTTTGGGGGGGGGGGATAAATCTGACCTGTTACTCCATCTTCATTGGAATAGGAAGGCTAATATTTCTTTTAACACTGACAACAGCATTGTGAGGTAAAGTTACTTGCCCAAGTCACATGGCCATTCTTCTAACGCATGTTAATGAAAATGCATTATCTATAACCCAAAATCTATCAGTTCCCTTTGCCTGGAAAACTTCTACTTTCTTTTCTTATTAGCTAACCCATGTTCTTTCAAAGATCAGCTCAAGATGCACCACCTCCTGAAAACCTCATCAGGTTTCAGTTTATTTTCTCCCCAACTATTTTCATGATGGTTATAATTCTCTGCTTCATGTTCCTGTAATGTCCAGGCATTCATATATCAGCACATCTTCATTATAAATTTTTTCATTTTGTTGTTCTCTCTTTCCTTCTTTGAAGGCTATCAGCTTATTTAAGGCAACAACTGTCTTATATCTCTGTGTCATTAGCACCTAGTACAGTGTTTGGAAAACAGTCAATGCTCAGTAAGTATATGTAAGTGATAATTTCTATGTGCCATATCTTTCTCAGCAGCATGACAGACATCCTGAAAGATGGCTTAAACTACCTGAAAAAAAATGAACTTCTTTCTTGAAAAAATATAGTAGTTATTATTTATTGTATGCTTATACTGTCCCAGACCCGGTGCTAAGAACTTGACATACATCTAATTTAACAAAATTCTCATAACAATCCTGACAAAACAGGTATTCTTAATGCTATCTTATAGATGAAAAATAAATTACCTTAAGTTACAAAGATGATAAGGCAGCAGAACTTAAATTTTAACCCAGATTACAAAATCTATGTTCTTAGCAACACTATACTGCCTCATAACTTGAGATCCATTTGTTTATTAACTTTCATGGGAGGAGAAAAGAGATAAATCTAATAATCTTTAATTACCAGAAAAGACTATGCAAAGTTAAAACTAAATTTTCTTTAGTTCTTTGGATGTTACCATTAATGATCTTAGAGACTCTGAGTGCCATCTAAAAAGCTCATTTTAATCAAGCTTTTTCAGATGAGTAACTTTAAAAATATTAAACATATTCACAGTATAGGTGCTATCCCATTTCCTTTAAAGTAAATGCAATCTCACCATGACAGAGACACATATCAACAGCTTATCATGTTTCGGGTTACATTTCATTTTAACAGTTACTATAATTCTATCTCTTAGGATCAAGGTCTAAGCTAGAAATATTACAAGTAGTTCAAATGTAGATTTATCTTGTCTGTAGAACTTGGCACCAAGTTAGTTTAAGTAAGGTCCAGAACAGAAAAGATAAACCAACAACACATATTCTACTCCTAATAGTAAATTCATCTTAGAGTTTTAATGAAACATTTTCTCTAAACAGCTTAAGGGGTTTGCCAAAAATGTTATTGATAGCTATTTTCTTTATCAAAAGCTAAGAAATATGCCATTTTATAGATGAGGAAGTTAAAGTGTTGACTCTGAACCTAAGGTTACAACATCCTTCTCAAGGCCTATTTAAGAAACTCATATTCACAACCCAATGCTGGTACCTATGAAATGATGCTGCTCATACACTGTGGAAATATATATCTAGGCTTATTTGTTTATACATTGTCTACAGCTGCAAGTGGCAGGGTTATGTAGTTATGGTAGAGATCAATGGCCCACAAAGCCTAAATGTTTATCTGGCCCTTTACAGAAAAGGCTGACTCCCAATGTAGACTATTACAACTGTATCTTTTCCACTTACCTTTTTCATCCTATACACAGCTGCTAAAGTTATCTTCACTGAGCAAGATTCTAATTAAGTTGCTGCTTAAATAATTCATCAGTGGCTCTCCACCGCTTCCAGAGTTAAACATAAACTTATCACCTTAAGTTTCAATGCTATCAATACATCTCAACTTTATTTTTCAATCCTTATTTTTCAACTCTTTCTGTACTCATATCCAACATTTCAATAATATGTAGCCTCTCACTATTTCTCACACACATTCTGCATTTTTCTCACACAGCTTTGCTCATGCAGAACTCTCTACTTGAAATTTCCTTTTCTTCAATCACCTTTAGTTTTAGAAAGGCCACCATCTTTGTCCAGCCCCACCTAGTTGGCGGGATGCAGTATAGACTATTTAATGACTCGTGGAGTATTCAAAATACTTGTGAAAATGCTACAGACTACCTCTCTATTCTTTCAAAATGAACACACTCTCCTTTTCTTAGTTTCCTTCATTCCTAGCTCCAGAAATGGAGCCTCACTACTTATACTACCCTTTTTTGGGGGGGGGCCATGCCCATGGCATTTGAAAGTTCCTAGGGACCGAACTCACGGTTGCTTAAAACAAACACAAAATGGAAGGAAAAACAAACCCTAACCATCACTTATTGGTAATAACTACACAAGTGTGTCAGAGTGGAAATATTTACTTAATATTCCCCTTTCAGAAAATGTGGCTTCCCCCCACATTTTTGACAACTTAATCACAAGCTCCTCCCACAGAAGGAAGAAAGTAAAGCTTTTTATAAATCAGTTATTTCTGCATTAGGCCTACGAGAAATTCTAAAATAATTCCATGCAAAACAAGCTATTTTACTAATACTTCCAGACATGATATTGAGGTTAAAATAAAATTAGATTTAATAATATAGTTGTTTATATATTAACAGGTAAGACACAAATAATTTCAAAGTTTTCTAAATGTTTCTAAAATGAAAAGTATGTTTTAACATAGAAGGAAAATACTCATATGGTTCTAAACTCTGTTTTAGTATCTTGGTGTTTTTTAGCATTATTATAGCCAACTACTTTTGCTATCATGTTTTTAAGTATCAGCACATCTTTTAGTCCATAGATATTAACATCTTAGGATGATCTGTTAGACATTATTTTAAAGAATTACATAAATGTCTCTCCTGATCTTTTTAGGATTCAGTTTAAAATAATATTCCCTATTTTTAAAATCCTTTGTAACACTGCAATAGCTATTTCTAAGAAACTGATTCCCTGTGACTACTTTTCTTTCTGTGTTTTGACTTTGTCTCTGTCCCTTTGTATCATCTCACGACTGCTGGGAAGGGAATGGTGTTCTCTGCAGTACCAATCATCTGGACTAGTCTACTTATTTCTCTTTGCTTTACTGACTTCACATACATTTTTAACTCTCTTGACAAAACCTTTTCTGTTTTATTCCAAGTTGTAATTTCTTTGAATGCAGTTACTTTACTTTGCCTCTAAAAGGTCTTCCAAAATCACTTTTCTGAAGTGTTTTGACTACCAAAGGACAAGATGTAGAAGTACCAGAAGGTTTATAAAAAAATTTTTCCCCTCAAAACATTCATCGAATATTCAGTTGCCTGACCACTGTGTTCAAAATGGACAACCATGAGGATAAACCTACATAAGGTCAAATAAATATTTTATTTATTTTATGTTTCTATGAACATGTAGAAAACAATCCATTTGATTGGAATGACTTACTAAGGGATTTTCTGGATAGAATATTTGTATACAGGGTAGGTTTCACATGTGCCCAAAGTATCATATGTGTGAAACAAAAGGTCAATTGGCGGGACATCAGAAGAACTGTATTCTAGTCCTGACTATATAAATCTAAGAGCTTCTGTTTCCTCATCCATGCAAGTGTGCTCATCATAAGGTTTCTGAAAAATAGAAAAGTGTCCCCCAAAAGTGAATGATTAAATAAAATGTGGTCTAACTCCATGATGAACACTGTATAGTAGTCAATTTTTTAAATGTTTTAAAGGTATTAAATAGCATGAAGAAATGCTAGGATTACACTTTTAGATTGCAAAACTATATATATACATATATTTTTTAAAAACTTAAAAATAAAAAATTTTAAAATAAAATGCATATCTAGAAAGAACTGGAAAAATATGACAACATGGTAACAATTTTTATTTTCTACTCTATCCTGGGTTTTCCAAGTAGGATTTCATCAGATGGACCAGGGAAAGTGGGTTTCATGACAAAAGGAGAAATCTCTAAGAGTAAAAAAACAAACTTAAAAACTCTGAAGATTCTTATTTTTTACAGTTCAATATAAAGTATGTTTATGGCACATTTTAGTTTATTAAAGTCTGCTCTAAAAACTGCAAGAACTTTTAAACTTTTACCTATAATCTGACATTTTACACCTATTTGTGATACTACCACGAGATTAGAGACATATTTTGCTAAAAGGTGGATTTTATAATGGATAAATGTACAGCCTTTTGCCTCAGGAGAACTGTGATCAATAACTGGCTTAAGTAATAAGTGAAAATGATACAAATGATCAAATACTGGTTTTTGTTGACATTAGTCTAATCATAAAACCACTTCACTATTCATCATAATTAATTATCTCTGCTTAAGGAAAGCCCAAAACTACGGGTATTGTTAGTCATGATTAAAATGTTCTAGCAGAGCCTTGATTTCTAACCTATGTTGCTATTTTTCTTTCAGAAGTCTAATGTAGAGCCTGAGTAACGTACATATACATAATCGATACATTATTTCTTGGGCTTTCATTCTAAAATAATCAGATTCCTTTTCCTTATTTCTTGGGCTTTCATTCTAAAATAATCAGATTCCTTTTCCTTTCTTGTTAGGCTTCTCTTGACTCCTCTATGCTGATCTAAAAAATGAGGTAACCTCAGCCCAATTTTTACTTGTGAAAACTACCACAGTAATAAAATCCTATAATCAAAAGTAGTGTTTTAATCACTTAAAAAATACCTATTATAAAAGGGAAATTAAATATTTTCATAGTAACTTAAGTATGATAACATCAACTCTACCATGTGACAACTGTTACATTTTTTTCTCCAGTTGACCACTCCAGCAAAATGGCAGCTGATTTTTCAATTATTGAAAAATGTAAGTGTATTCAAGATTGGTTTTGGATATATTTTCTTATTTGTTCATAAGGTCATGAAGAACAAAATAATTTCAAAAAAATAAGGTAATGTCATATGAAATGCTGATACACTATCATTTTTCAGCTACGAAAGTGACAATTTAATTTGGTTCAACTTAATAAAATAAAAACAAATTCATGTGAGGGTAGGGTTGACTTTTTTGGCTTAGAGCAATAGAAGAAATAATAAAGGAAAAAGACTGACACATTTGACTGCATAAAAATGTGAAAAACTGCCTACCAACAAGAAAATGAAAGAGTACTCTATATTAAGAATATTTTAAATCTTCTTACCTTTTGATATACAATTTTAAATAAAAGGTATCCAGCAATACAGAACTAAAATAAAATGGCAACAGAGTGACAGTAAAATTAATAGCAACAAATCTAACCAGGAGTTTATTGCTTCATTTCAAAACAGTTCCTAAAACTTGAAAACAAAGTCACTAATTTCTAAAAGATTAGAGAAAGAAAGAGCATAAAATAACTCATACAGTAAAAAGACAGCTGGTCAAACTCTCCTTAGATTTCACTGGTAGAAGTCTCGATTATTATTATCATTGAAATGTATAAATGATAAAATTCCAAATAATAGTTAATGCTAGCCAATGATGTAGAATTCTCATACTTCACTTATAAACTGCATCTTTTAAATTGATATGACACCTAAAGAAAGCAATCCAAGAAATGTGAAAGGAGTCCTAAAAGTACTCATACTCTTTGATGAAGTATTTCCAAATCTAGGACCTAGAAGAAAGTATTTAAAATAAGAGAGAGCTATGATCATTCAGATATTTCAGATACTTGCCATAAAAAGGTGAAGGCCAGGAGAAGTTATGTGTTGAGACAGGATTAAGATGGCAAAATAGAGGGACTTGAGCTTACCTTCTATTATAAAAACAACAAAATTACAACCAAATGCTGAACAACCTTCAACCAAATAGACTGGAAACTTTCAAAAAGATAATGTACTCCAATAGACACAGAGCAGGTCACATCAAGAGGTAGGAGGGCCATTTTACTTGATATAAGAAATCGTATTCCCACTGGGTGGGATGCCCACAGACAGGAAAGTAACTGTATCATAGATATCTACAAGAGTGAGAATTCTGAGCCCCACGTCAGGTCTCCACACCTGGGGATCTGGCATTGGGGGGAAGAGCCAACAGAGCATCTGGCATTGAAGGCCAATGGGGCTTGTGCATAGGAGCTCCACAGGACTGGGGGAAATGGACACCCCTTTCTTGAAAGGCACACAGAGGCTTTCATGTGCACTAGGTCCCTGGGCAAAGGAGAGGCTCCAGAGGAATCTGAGTTGGATCAGACTGTAGTTTTTGGAGGATGTCCTGGGAAAACAAGGGGTGACTGAGGCTTGTTGTAGGGGAAGGACATTGGAGGCAAAGCTCTCAGGAATCAGTGTTTGTTCCTCTAGAGATGGCCATTTTGGGAAAATCAGGCCCCATCCATCAGGGCTGAGAAGCCTGAGGCCAAACAATAACCCAGGTAGGATCAGAGGACTATGCATCAATAAACAGGCTGCCTAAAGAACCCCCAGGCACACAGTCACCTCTAATCTCACTCAGAGACAAAGCCCCACCCATGAGAGGGATAGGAATCAGCCTCACCTATCAGTGCACAGGCACCAGTCCCTCCCATTAGGAAGCCTACAGCAAGGCCCCATACCAACTTCAGCTGCAAGGGGGGCAGACATCAGAAGTAAGAAAGGCTACAACTCCACTGTCTGCAAAAAAGGACACCACACCAAAAACCTATAAAAATGAAAAGGCAGAGAACTATATCTCAGATAAGGGAGAAAGAAAAAAAACCCAGAAAAACAGTTAAGTGATCTGGAGATTGCCAGCTTCCAGGAAAAAGACTTTAGACTGCTGATAGTGAAGATGATGCAAGACACTAGAAATAAACTGGATGCAAAGATTGATAATTATAAGAAATACCGTGTAGAGAAATACAAGATTTAAAACTTAAGCAAGAAGAGATGCAAAATACAATAACTGAAATAAAAAATTCATTAGAAACAACCAACAGCAGAATACAGGAGGCAGAAGAATGAATAAGCAAGAGGGAAGACAGACTAGTGGAAATCACTGATGCAGAACAGAAAAGAGAAAAAAGATTGAAAACAAATGAAGACAGTCTCAGAGAACGCTGGGACAACATTAAATGCACCAGCATCCATATTAAGGGGTGCCAGAAGGAGGAGAGAGAGAAAGGGCCAGAAAATTATTCAAAGAGAGATTAGCTGAACACTTCCCTAACATGGGAAAGGAACCACTCAAATCCAGGAAGCGCAACACGTACCATATAAAATAAACCCAAGGAGGAACACACCGAGACCCATATTAATCAAACTGACCAAAATTAAAGACAAAGAGAAAATATTGAGAGCAGCTAGGGAAAAGAAACAAATAATATACAAGGGAACCCCGATAAGGTTATGGGCAGATTTTTCAGCAGAAACTCTGCAGGCCAGAAGGGAGTGGCACAATATACTCAGCGATGAAAGGAAAAAAAACCTCAAAGCTTACTCTGCCCAGGAAGGCTTTCATTCAGATTTGAATGAGAAATCAAAAGCTTCACAGATTAGCAAAAGCTAAGAGAATTCAGCAATACTAAACCAGCTATACAACAAATACTAAAGGAACTTCTCTAGGCAGAAAAAAAAAAAGGCCACAACCAAAAAGAAAAATACCACAAATGATAAGGCTCACCTGTAAAGGTATATATACAGTAAAGATACGAACTCATCCACGCACAATTAAGCTACCAAAATCAGAAATGGTGAGAAGGGGAGGATACAAATGCAGCACACTGGAGATGCACTTGCAATTAAGAGACCAACAACATAAAACAATCTCATGTATATATGGACTCCTATATCAAAACTTCAGAGCAACTGCAAACCAAAAATCTACAATACATACACACACAAATAAGAAAAAGCAATCTAAATACAACACTAAAGATAGTCATCAAATCACAAGAGGGAAGAATAAGAAGGGAAGAAAAAAGAAGAACAAAAACAAATCCAAAACACTTAATAAAATGGCAATAAGAACATACATATCAATAATTAACTTAAATGTTAATGGACTAAACACCCCAACCAAAAGACACAGACTGGCTGAATGGATACAAAAACAAGACCCATATACATGCTGTCTTCAAAAGACCCACTTCACTTCTAGGGACACATACAAATTGAATGTGAGAGGATGGAAGAAAATATTCCATGCAAATGGGAATCAAAAGAAAGCTGGAGTAGCAATACTCATATCAGACAAAATAGACTTTAAAATGAAGAATATTTTAAGAGACAAGGAAGGTCACTACATAATGATCAAAGGATCAATCCAAGAAGATATAACAATTTTAACTATCTATGCAACATGGGTTCACCACAATATATAAGGCAACTGCTAACAACCATAAAAGGACAAATCAACAACACAATAATAGTGGGGGACTTTAACACCCCATTTACAGCAATGGACAGATTATCCAGACAGAAAATCAATAAGGAAACACAGGCTCTGAATGAAGCATTAGACCAGATGGACTTAGATATTTATAGGGCATTCCATCCAAAAGCAACAGAATACACATTCCTCTCAAGTGCACATGGAACATTCTCTAGGAATGATCACATTCTGGGCCACAAATCAGCCTCAGTAACTTTAAAAAAATTGAAATCACCTCAAGCATCTTTTCTAACCACAGTGCTATACAACTGGAAATCAACAAAAAGAAAAAAACTGCAAAAAACACAAGCACGTGGAGACTAAACAACATGCTACTAAACAACCAATGGATCACTGAAGAAATCAAAGAGGAAATTAAAAAAGACATAGAACAAAATGAAAACAAAGATAGGACACCCCAAAGCCTATAGGATGCAGCAAAAGCAATTCTAAGAGGGGAGGTTATGTCAATAAAAGCCTGCCTCAGGAAACAAGAAAAAGCTCAAAAAACCTAACTTTATATCTAAAGCAACTAGAGAGAGACCTTAAGTTAGTAGAAGGAAAGAAATCATAAAGATCAGAGCAGAAATCAATGAAATAGAAATGAAGAAAACCACAGAAAAAATCAATGAAACAAAAAGCTGGTTCTTTGAAAAGATCAACAAAATTGAAAAATCCTAAGCCAGACTTATCAAGCAAAAAAGAAAGAGGACTCAAATCAATAAAATTAGAAATGAAAAAGGAGAGATTACAATGGACATCACAGAAATACAAAGGATCATAAGAGACTACTACCTGCAACTATATGCCAAGAAGACAGAAAAACGTAGAAGAAATGGACAAATTCTTAGAAAAGTACAATCTTCCAAGACTAAACCAAGATGAAATAGAAAAGATGAATGGACCAATCACAAGTTCTGAAAAACGTCCAACAAATACAAGTCCAGGACCAGATGGCTTCACAGGCAAATTCTATCAAACATTTAGAGAAGAGCTAACACCTATCATTCTGAATCTATTCCAAAAAATTGAAGAGGAAAAGACACACCCAAACTCATTCTATGAGGCCACCATCACCCTGATACCAAAACCAGACAAAGATACCACAAACAAAGAAAATCACAGGCCAATTTCACTGATGAACATCGATGCAAAAATCCTCCACAAAATACTAGCAAACTGCATCCAACAATTCATTAAAGGGATTGTACATCTTGATCAAGTGGGATTTATCACAGGGATGCAAGAATTCTTCAATATCTTCAATCAATCAATGTGATACACCACATTAACAAACTGACGAATAAAAACCAAATAATCCTTTCAACTGATGCAGAAAAAGCCTTTGAAAAAATCCAGTGCCCATTGTTGATGGAAATCCTTCAGAAAGTGGGCATAGCGGGAACCTACCTCAACATAATAAAGGCCATATATGACAAAACCACAGCTAACATCATTCTCAATGGTGCACAGTTGAAAGAATTCCCACTGAGATCAGGAACAAGACAAGGATATCCGCTCTTGCCACTACTCTTCAGCATGGTTTTGGAAGTCCTAGCCATAGCAATCAGAGAAGTAAAAGAAATAAACCAAATCCAAATTGGAAAGGAAGAAGTAAAACTATCTCTATTTGCAGATGACATGTTACTATAGCTAGAGAATCCTAAAGACTCTACCAGAAAACTGTTAGAGCTTATCAATGAATTTGGCAAAGTTGCAGGATACAAAACTAATACACAGAAATTAATGACATTTCTATATACTAACAGCGAAAGATGAGAAATAGAAATTAGGGAAGTAATCCCATTTACCATCACATCCAAAAGAATAAAAAACCTAGGAGTAAACCTACCTAAAGAGTCAGAAGACCTATACTTTGAAAACTATAAGACACTGATGAAAGAAGTCAAAGATGACACAAATAGATGGAAAGACATACCATGCTCTTGGATTAGAAGAGTCAATATTATCAAAATGATTATACTACCTAAGGCAATCTACAGATTCAATGCAATCCCTATCAAATTACCAAGGACATGTTTCACAGAACTAGAACAAAATATTTTAAAGTTTGTCTGGAAGCTCAAAAGACCCAGAATAGCCAAAGACATCCTGAAAAAGAAAAATGGAGCTGGAGGAATCAGGCTCCTGGACTTCAGACTATACTATAAAACTATACATTGAAACTGTATGGTACTGGCACAAAGACAGAAATATGGTTCAGTGGAACAGGATAGAAAGCCCAGAATTAAACCCACGCACCTAACAGCCAAGTAATCTTTGACAAAGGAGGCAAGAATATACACTGGAGAAAGGACAGCTTGTTCAATAAGTGGTGCTGGGAAAACTGGACAGCCACATGGAAAAGAATATTAGAACACTCCCTAACACCATACACAAAAATAAACTCCAAATGGATTAAAGACCTAGATATAAGACCAGATACTGTAGAACACTTGGAGGAAAACATAGGCCAAACACTCTCTGACATAAATGACAGCAACATCTTCTCAGATCCACCTCTTAGAGTATGACGGTAAAAACAAAAATAAATTAATGGGACTTAATCAAACTTAAAAGTTTCTGCACAGCAAAGGAAACCCTAAACAAAACAAAAAGACAACCCACAGAATGGGAGAATATATTTGCTGACAAGGGAGTAATCTCCAAAATTTATCAATACTTCCTACAGCTCAATACCAAAAAAACAAACAACCCCATCAAAAAATGGGCAGAAGATCTAAATAGACAGTTTTCCAAAGAAGACATACAGATGGCCAAAAAACACATGAAAAGATGTTCAACATCACTCATTATTAGAGAAATGCAAATCAAAACCACCATGAGGTTCCACCTTACACCAGCCAGAATGGCCATCATCCAAATGTCTATAAACAGTAAGTGCTGGAGAGGGTGTGGAGAAAAAGGAACCCTAGTATACTGTTGGTGGGATTGTAAATTGGTGCAACCACTGTGGAAAACAGTATGGAGATTCCTCAGAAAACTCAAAATAGAACTACCACTTGATCCAGCAATCCCACTCGTGGGCATCTATCCAGAGAAGATCATGACTCACAAAGACACATGTACTCCAATGTTCATTGTAGCACTCTTTTCAATAGCCAAGACATGGAAACAACCTAAATGTCCACGGACAGAGGAGTGGATCAAGAAGATGTGGTACATATACACAATGGACTACTACTCAGCCATTAAAAGGAAAGAAATAATGGCATTTTTAGCAACATGGATGGACCTAGAAATTATCATGCTAAGTGAAGTCAGTCAGACAATGGGACACCAACATCAAATGCTATCATTGACATGCGGAGTCTGAAAAAAGGTCCGAATGAACTTCTTTGCAGAACAGATACTGACTCACAGACTTTGAAAAACTTACAGTTTTCAAAGGAGACAGTTGGGGGGGCGGGGGGTGAGGGGATGTGCTGGGGTTGTGGGGTGGAAATCCTATAAAACTGGATTGTGATGATCATTGTACAACTATAAATGTAATAAAATTCATTGAGTAATTAAAAAAAAGGTGAAGGCCAGGAAATAACTTAAGTCTCCAACAATACAGAACTAGTTAGGCAAATTTGCTTAATGAAATAAAATACTTATATTAAAAAAATGGCAGAGTTAAAAATTAAAGTATTAAAAATTGCCTACCAATAAGAAAATGAGAGTACTCTGTATTAAGATTTTAAATGTTCATTTCTTATGATATCTGATTTTCGTTTCAAGAATCTAGCCTAAAGTAATCATTTAAGATTCAAAGATCTATGCACAAAGATGTTTGGCACAGTGTTAGTTATAAGAATAAATTACTGGAAAAATGAAATAAAGAAATATACCAATTTCTAACAATAAGAATATGATTACATTTATTTCAATATATTTATGTAGTAAATAAAGTATAATATGACTATTAAAAATGCTTACCCAAAAAATAAATGACACTGAAAATTTTTCAAACTATACTACTAATGAAAACACAGGATACAAATTTAGATCATACTTTAGATTTTATTTATGTGAAATATGTATTCTAGCATGGATGCATAAAACAAGGATATTAAAAATAACTATTCCAAAATGTTATAATGTGTTCTCTTTCAGCAATGGCTGCAAGAAGAGATAGGTGTAAATCTAAACAAAACGATACAGAGGACTAGGAAATAACTAAGGCAAAAACCCTCACAAGTATTTAGAATGGCATGTTTTGTTTTTCTTGATTGGGAACATTTATCTCCCATGGGTTAAATGTCAAAAATTCATAGCTTCAGCACCAGAGGTCCTGGACTTGGTTCAGGGTAGCAACAGAACAATTAGAACTTTAATGGGGAGATTTTGGAATTGAGAGAGCCATAGACGGTTGGGATTATAAACTGTCCATACACTCCTGGTTACCTACTAAATTATGTATGTGTGCAGAAGATCCCAGAGAATATAGTGAAGAATGAATGCCTGGGTTACTTATAAATTTGCTCCGCTTGGTAACGTATTCCTCATCTATATACATACCAGCCAAAGTTTGGAAGTCTTACTGCCCCGAGGCATCATTCACTGACCACTAAATTATACCAGACAAGCACAGGAGAGACCCCTAAAGAGTCAAGCTAAAGAAGCAGACAACACCAACAAATACACAAAAACTGAGCCAAGACATCAGCAGTTGAAACAGCTGATGCAAACAAACTTAACAGATTGAATCTAGGAATGATAACTGCCTCCTAAAACAAAGCCCCAAAACTCTCGAAAGAAAAAAACAGAATCCAGAGTCACAACAACATATTATCCACAAGTCCAATTTGTAAGCAAAATTTACCAGACAATAAAAAAATATGAAAGTATGAACCCACATTCAAGAAAAAAGGGTGGTTAATAGAAAATGACTTCAAGGAAGCTAATATAAATGTGTTTAGAGAGTTAAAGGGAAATATGCTAAGGAAGACTAAACAAATAGGGAATCTCACTGAAGAACTTTGAAACTATAAAGAAAGAACCAAATGGATCAGTCTACATTTTATAAACTCAATAACCAAAGTGGAATTCCTTCCTCCCAAAAAACCTCATATCACTAGATGGGATGATTAAGAAACTAAGATGGCAGAATAATGCATCAACGAATATAAAGACACATCAATAAAATTATCCAAAACAAAAAACCAAAAGAAAAATTACTGGAGGAAAATGAACAGAGCCTTAGTAATTAAGCTATGGGATAATATCAAATATCCTAACATAAGAGTAACTTAAATTCTAGGAGAAAAGAGAGAGAGGAAGAAAGAAACAAACAAACAAAAAATCTGAAGAAATAATGCCCAGAAAGTACCAAGTTTGGGAAAACTTTAACAATTTAACAAAACTCAATGAATCCCAAGTGAACAAATGCAAAATGAACCAGTTATATGCATTGTCATCAAACTCCTAAAAGACAAAGACAAAGAGAAAAATATTGAAAGGAGCAAGAAAAAAACACCACAACATATACCAAGAAAAAGTACAATTAATGGTTGACTTTTCATTAGAAATAACACAGACTAGAAGGCAATGATAATAGTATATTTACAGTGCTGGTGGAAAAATACCTGTCAATCAAGAATTCTATATCCAACAAAAATAAAGACAAAATAAAACATCCACAGATGAACAAAAACTGAGATAACTCATTGCTAGTGAGCCTGCCCTAAATACTGAAGGAAGTCCTTCTGGCTAAACAGAAATAAATAACTCAGAGCTCAGAATCAGAAGAAAAGAAGAGCAATGGAAATAGCAAATATGTGAGTAAATATGAGATTTTTAAATTTCCTCTCAATTATTTAAAAAGAAAAGCAAAGATTGTAACACTACATTGTTGAGTTTACATGTAATATGTACTCAAGCAATAGTACAAAGGAAAAGAAAATGGAGGTAAACTAGAAAATGAAGGTAAATTGGAACATTTTGTTGAAAGTAAATCATTATTAATTTGAAATAGACTCCAATAAATTAAAGATTGTGATTCCCAGAGTAACTCTTTAAATATTTTTCTATAATGTCCTTGAAAGTTTCTACAACCAGAATATCACTTGAATAAAAAACAGAAAGAAGTACACCAAAATGGTAATATCTCTACTATGGAAGCATTTTAAATGACTTTATCCTTTTCTTTATTGCTTCTGGATTGCATATTTACTGATTACAATATTTTTAAATGGAATCTTACATAAAATTTAAACCATGCAAAGTATACCATAATAAATACACCAAGCTCAGGAGATACTAAAGATAATTTTAATATGAGCATCATGCACAGGCATCAGGGAGTTTATAAACCTCTTGAAATAATATGCACTTATACTTTGTTGGACAGAAGATCTACAATTTTTATTAGATTTCCAAAGGAATCTACATGTCCAAAAAAAGTTAAGAACCAGTGTTCTAAAGTATTCATAAATGGCTTGTCAAATCCCATTCATTTGGACCGTGGATTCTGAAGTTTTCTTACATAATTACTTCCTTTTGAAATGATAATTCACTAATTTAAGTTAGATCATAACTCTTTAATTTCCCTTTATTCTTATTTCAGAGGCTAAGATCTAGGTGACAGGAAGAGAAGGGTAAGGAGAATATTCTATGAGCTGAAAAAGCAGAAAATAGCAGGGTGATTGTATAAACTGGAATCCTACTCCTGAAGCAAGGTACTCAGCTCTGTAATTTTTGCTTTTATTTTTCCATATTAGTCTTCATGAAAGGACCTATGACTTTATGGTATTTTAAAGATTTCTTAGTTAATCTGATGTTCAGGCAGGTTAGGAATTATGCCCTGAATTAACAGTAAAGTCCTGAGGTGAAGATGATTTGTGATCACTTCTGCATCCCTATCACCCAAAGCAGTATTTGGAAAAGAGAAGATTCTTAATAAACAATTTGTCAAATAAATAAATGAGTTTTCTTTTTCATAGCATGTGGATAAGAAATAAAATCAGGCAATGTCAAATTATCGCGTATATTACACAGAACAAATACTGAGATAAAATGTCTACACTCCTTAGATAATAAGTTACTGGTTATATTAAAAGATTTGAGTTTGGATTATTAGTGCTAAAGTATTCCAGATCTCTGTCACTGATATCCTTTCTGTGATCACTGATAAAAATAAAAATAACTCCTTCATTCACATTATTTCCTAAAGTAAACAAATCTTAGTCCTTGATTGAGCATTATTTCTTGGGCTCTTGAGTGACTATATCATAAGACACATCTAAACCTAGACAAATTTGCTGTTGTTTTTCTTTCCAAATAAGAAGAAAGAAATCATTATCTATGAAAATTAAAAAACAACAATGCCATTTTAGGTCACTTCCAAATCCAAAGCAAACATTTCCACAAAGTTGCTTAACAAGTGTTAAAATTTTGGCTACAAGAGTGATCTTTTGAAACTATAAACATAAGAAGATCACAGATTAAAGTATAAAAGGTATCTTTAACATGATATTCAGACAAGGTTATTTGATCAGGTAAATCACAGAATAGAGACACCTTTCCTTGGAAACCCAGCAGTCCATTTAGTCTGTTCCATCTGAACATGCAAAGGGTCACAATCTTGTGGGAAGAGATGTTTCAAGCACTATATGTATGAATACTAGTAGTAGATCTTATTAGTAAACCTATTCTATTATAAAATTCATATCAAAATGTAGAATTATTGGCAATGATAATTATGCAACAACAAAAACTAACTGCATGGAGAAAAAAATATTGAGACAGAATATATTTTTAATGATTTAGTAGAAAACTATCCTGACTAGAAATGTAACAAAATGTAGTGTTTTGGTCCACTCAATAGTCTACTCACCAAAACACATTAAATGTAGCTGAATGGCCCACAATGAACTGAAACTGAGATTCATACATTTCAGGGCTTGCCTGGTCAACCCTGGAGTGGCTCTATCAGAAATCTAGTGTTGAAACAACAAGTGACTTGGGAAAGAAGTCTCTCCCCAGAGAGGAGTGAGCTAAAGTAGATAAGCTGAACCGCCTAACAATGTTGTAGCTGTTAGATTTGTGATTTCCAAGTTCAGAATATTTATCCATCGCTTTAATTTCTCTTTGATCCAGGCTCTTGCCCCCAGCCTTACCTCTGCCTGGATCTTATTTATGGGTCTGAGGAAAAGAGAGGAGTGGGAATAAAAACTCAAAGTTACTTTCACTGTAATCTTAAAAACTATCAGGAATAAGAGGTATTCATGCTTAGGTATATCCTGCCCTTAACAGAATGTAGTGTAAAAAGGGAGACAAGCACCCCGGGCACCCTTCTTAAGTTCTGAAGGAAGTTCATGCAGGAAGATCAATCATATGATCTGGCACACAGAGAAATGCCTTGCTCATGTGGAAGTGCCTAGTGGGACCAGCAGTAGTATAGGGCAGAGGAGGGTCAAAGCAGAAGGGGATTTAAAAAGAAGAGGTGAAGGTCATCTTCTTCCTCTTTTTAAAAATTTTCAAACTATATATGTTGCACATGAACATATGAGTCAATTCTCCTCAAAACTGCCATAGACACTTGGGGGACACTGATATCCATCTTAACTAGAAAGGCAAAAGTCAGTAAAGCACATTTTGCAAAAAGAAGTTTGGTTTTATCTGAACAGTGCTTTTTAGAATGAGTCATATTAAAAAGTAGGGAAAAAAATCTGGAATACAGAAACACTTAGCTACACCCATAATGCTCAAATGTCACCCATGTCTCTGTGTTGCTAGGAGACTGTCAAATGGTAACATCTCAGTGGATTAATGGCTTTATCATAACCTCTAAAGCAGAGTTCCACCTGGAGTCCAAGAAGCCTGAGAGTCCTTGAACGTGTTCTAAGAGGATCTCTGTGAGAGTGTTTTTTGAGAATCTGACAATGTGCTTTTGGTGTTACACTACTAATATAAGCATATGAGTGCATACTTATCATCAAGCAATTCAATGCAATTTCAGTGCCAGGTTTTATGTGTACGTTTATAATCAAGTTTGGTGCCATGTGATCTCCTAAAGTGCCGGTGTTTGCTTTTAATGTGTCTGTAAGCCTGTCTAACTGCTACTAAGGAGGCCTGTCCAAATGTCAAATGACAACAATGGACTCCCATCTACTGGTGTATTCATGTTAAATTTTCTGGCAGTTACAAAGACAAAATGATTCTTACTGCAGTTATAATTTGCAATGAAGACATTTTCACAAAATAATAAGTCTTTAATTTCTCAAGTTATATAGTAAATCGAGACTTCATCATTTTTATGAAGGTAGATCAAAGTACTATTTGATTTAGTACCAGAAGTATTATACTGGGCTAATGAGAAAAAATTGGACTTATGTCAAAGCTTTGTTTGCATCAAGAGCAGGCCAAACAATGTCACAGCACTCTTAACAAAAGTGAGGGATTCTGCAGCAGACCAAACAGAGAGAACTGGAGAGACAGTGAGGCATATCACGTGAAACAGAGTACGGTAGTACTGACAGGCACATTCAAAAAACCTGAGCTACATCCTTTTCTGTATTCATCATTTGAGCTGATGTTGTGCTAGTCTTTAGATAAACCATTTGCAACAACCACAATAGCAGAGAGAAAGAGATAAACTATTTTTGTCAAGTAGATGATTTTTTAAAAATTTTCAGCATTTTATTACTTTTGGTTGTATTATTATAACCAGATCATGAAAGCAAGAAAATAAGTTAGCTTATCAAAATAAAAACATTAGGAGTTCTTTTGTGGCACATCAGGTTAAGGATCTAGTGCTGTTACTGCAGCAGCTCAGGTTGCTGCTGTTATATGGTTCCATCCCTGGCCTGGGAACTTCCACGTGCTACAGATACAACCAAAAGTAATAAAACACTGAAAATGAAAAAGAAAACAAATTATAAATCTCAAAATAATCCAGGAGGGAGTTCTCATTGTGTTACAGAGGAAATGAATCTGACTAGTATCCATGAGGATGCAGGTCCCATCCCTGGCCTCACTCAGTGGGTCAGGGATCCAGCATTGCGGTGGTGTAGGTGTAGACGCAGCTTGGATCCCGTGATGCTGTGTCAGTGGTATAGGCCAGCAGCTGTAGCTCTGATTTCACCCTTAGCCTGGTAACTTCCATATGCCACGAGTGCAGCACTAAAAAGCAAACAACAACAACAACAACAACAAAAAAAAAAATCATCCAGGAAACATGAAATATAAAACATGCAAGTAAATCATTAATAAATCAACCATTAGAAATCCAATGTAAGTTAAAACAATATCATCTATGTTAAATTAAGATTGCTGGGAGCTCCCGTCATGGCACAGTGGTTAACGAATCCGACTGGGAACCATGAGGTTGTGAGTTCGATCCCTGGCCTTGCTCAGTGGGTTAAGGATCTGGTGTTACCGTGAGCTGTGGTGTACGTTGCAGACTCGGCTCGGATCCCGTGCTGCTGTGGCTCTGGCGTAGGCCGGTGGCTACAGCTCCGATTTGACCCCTGGCCTGGGAACCTCCATATGCCGCGAGAGCGGCCCAAGAAAATGGCAAAAAGACAAAAAAAAAAAAAAAGATTGCTAATTTAAATTATATTGGTTAAATCCTATTTTCATTGATTTTGAAATTTTATTTTTAATTTGCAAAACTTAGCTAGTGAATTTTTATTAATATGTTAATTTGTTTTAGAGGTAACTAAGTATACTAAAAGCACGGACTCTGTAGTCTATAGACTGCCTGAATTTAAATCCTAGAGCTGACATTTATTACCTGAGGGATCTTGAACAAGACATTTAGTCTACCTGTGCCTCAGTTTCCTTATCTATAAAATGGAGATAAAATAAATAATAATACCAAAAATCTCACCATAATATCCTAGGTGGGGTTTTTGGGTTTGTTTGTTTGTTTGTTTGTTTGCTTTTTTTGCTTTTTAGAGACACACCTGAGGCATATGGAAGTTCCCAGGCTAGGGGTCGAATTGGAGCTGCAGCTACTGGCCTATGCCACAGCCACACCAAGATCCAAGCTGCGTCTGCAACATATATCACAGCTCACTGCGACACCGGGTCCTTAACACACTGAGCGAGGCCAGGAATCGAACCCCCATCCTCATAGATGGTAGTCAGGTTAGTTAACCACTGAGCCATGAAGAGAACACCCTCAATTTTTTTTTTTTTAAATGTTTGAGCTCTGGAGCCAAACTGCCTGGATTTTACAGCTCAATCTCTCTCCTCCTGGGTGTATTATTACAGGATTTTACTGTGCCTACTGTGCTTATTGTAAAGATGAGATGAGGGAGTGTGTGCATATCTACCTACCTACCTACCTATCTATCCAAAGTGCCTAGTACCTAGCAAGTGTTAACACGTGTTACCAAATATTGTTACTGTAATTTCATTTTTAATATCAGTGTTACAGTTTTAAAGTTGTATAAATACTACAACTGTAAGGAATTTAAATCTGGCTATACATGCATTAAGCAACATTATGATATAGCATCGAAGTGTATTAGGTGTTGGCAGAAACAGGAATTTTTTTCTCTTTAAAGAAAAATTTCAACTGCTATAAAAATTTAAAGAAAAAATTTCACTGTTGTAAAGCACTGTTTATTTTTATAAATCAACTACACATCAATAAAACTTTAAAAAATGAAAACAAATTTAAAAATAAAACAAAAGTCCATATATGATTAAACTTCAAGAAACTTTTTTTTTTCAATTTTTTAAATGGCTGCACCTGTAGCATATGGAAGTTTCCAAGCTAGAGGTCAAATCAGAGCTACAGCTGCCAGCCTATACCTCAGCCACAGCAACACTGGATGTGAGCCACATCTGTGACCTACATGGTAGCTTTCGGCAATGCTGGATTCTTAACCCACTGAACAAGGCCAAGGATTGAACTTGTATCTTCATCAACACTATGTTGGGTTCTGAACCTTCTAAGCCACAACGGGAACTCCAAGAAACTATTTCTAAATTATGTCTCTACCATCCTGTTTATATTAAACTGTTTTTGTTTTAAGTATAATGAAAAATATGTTATTTCTGAAACTATTAAGAACAGAGGTAATCTGGCAATACAGCAAGGCTCTCTAACATTTTGGTGGCCTACCTTCACCTCAAATCATCTTTGTCTACTTATAAAACACAATAGCAACCACAGATGCCTACAGTATGGCAGCTACTAATTAGGTAACTACTTGACATCAACCAAATCAAGTGTAGTATTAGTTCTGCTGATTAAATTTAAATGATAGATCAGTGAAGAAAATAAAAAGAACAACAATGAACAACAATCTTTTCATTTTTTTCAATAACATACCAGTTTTCTGTTCAGAGATTTTTTTTATATACTTTTATAGTTACAGGAAAACTTTAAAAATATCTGGAAACAAAGTACTATCTAAATCAGTGTATTAGTTTGTTTTTAAAGAAGGGTAAGAGTGAATGTTCATTTGTATTTTGGCTTAAATGGGCTTTTTATGTCAAAGGAGGATGAGAGTGACTGTTCCTTTGTATTTTGGCTTAGTGGTCTTTTAATGTCAAACAGGCATCTTAGTTTCTTTTAGGAATGAGCTCACACATAAATAAATAAAAGTATGAACTGATGGTACATATTCTGTTACTTTGTCAGGATACAATATTCTCTTTTGCTGGAACACATAATTAAATTACTTCATTTATTTTTGCCATACATGCAGTGGTTACTTTTTTCTTGTACAAATTCACCAGAATTTTTTTTTTAATAGGTGTGCTTTCTTTAAAAATTCCTGATGAGGGCTGTATGCGCCATTCTGGATAGTGGATACAGTTTGGATAATCACCAATAGATGGCACTGTTCACACTAGGTAGCAAAGACCTCAAAAAGGTCTCATTACAGGCACAAATCATTAAGGCCAAATATATGCTTAAATCAGTGAATCTGAATTTTTCATGATGGAGGACATATATTAAAAGAAATATTTAAAAATTTATACTTAATAGTTTCAGAAAATGGCGACCAATTTAAGGCAAACCATTTATTTATTCACCTAAAAATATTTATTGAGTACCTACTATCACTAGGCACTGGAGTTACAAAGTGATTAAGATATTTCCTGGTCTCAGATAATCAGAATGTCACAAATAAAACCAACAGTGGAGATATATACTAAGGAGCACAGGGGCTCATTCTGAGGATGGAATGGATAAGTGAAAAATTTTTGCAAAAATGATGCCTGAGATGGTTCCAAAGGATGGGATTGTGGGAGTAGCGTTTGTTAGTACATTCATACTTTAAACAAAAGGAAAAACAACAGTAAGAACAGAAAGGAAAGAAATGGTAAAACAGTCAAATGTGGAAAGTATGAAATAGAAAATGGCAAGATATAAAACTGGAAGAAGAGGTCTGTAGCACTGAAAGAGTCTATTACCTTAAGAAATTTGGACTTCAATCTTCCTATGATGGGAATCCATTAAAGGAGAAATAGAGATTGACATGGTCAAATTTATATTTTGGAGAGATCACTGTAAAAGCTATATGAACATGAATTTGAATGGAATAACATTAGAGGTGGGAATCCACACAGTTGTGCAGTCCAGGCAGCAGGCAATGATGCCTGAACCAGAGTAGTAGCAATAAGGAGTAAAGAGGAAGATGCTGTTTTAAGAAATGTTTAAAGGCTACACTTTAGCAGGATGTGATGTTTAAATAGATGTGGGAGATAAGGGAGAAGAATCAACGATAAGACATTTATTTCACAGGTTCTTGGAAATGCTACAGCTGACTTTTTACTGATCCATCATCTTTTGTTTTTAATATAAAGTACAAGTTGTTAACTTGCTCTTAGACATCCAATCTTTATCCTTGATAGCATTTTGAAGGCTTATCAGGATTTATAAGAATTATCACAAGATGTGTTTTTGTTTGTGGTCTCTTCCATTTATCAATTATACTGCAAAAGGACAGGGTCATCTCTCCTGATCTAGATCACTATTCCATACCTAGCACCTAGTCTGGTACATAGCTGATGCTCAACAAATATTTGTTGAAGAAACACGGTTCTCAAGTTTCAGGTTCTATTCATTTTCTGGTTGGCTGATTATTTTCCATCAAGATCAAACACTACTTTAGACCCCATTTAGTAAAGCATATCCACAAGAGATTCAGCCTATTTATTAAGTACTTTAGCTTTTTTAGTGACAGCCTTTCTTGCCAGGGCTGGAATGAGCCTTTCAACATGTCAAGTAGGAAGCTATTTTCCACTGTAATAAGGTACTCTCTGGTGAGGTCAGTTTTCTTCAACAGGGACAACTAAAACATCATTCCACAAAAACAAGAAGTTTTCTCCTTCACTTTCTGAGTGTTGCCAGGGAGGGTTTCTAGAATATCTCCTTTTTTCATGGATATTAATTTTTTTCAAATGGTTTAATCTTCTCTTCTCAAGGCTATCTTAAGACATCACAGCATTTGGTCAATTCTCTACAGTTTAAGTGTCTCTTAAAAAAATGCTTCCCCCACTTTTACACTGCAAAATATAACACCGCAAAATATTATGTGTGTGGTGGAGGAGGGAAGGGGAGGGTGTTGCATTTTTAAAAACATACTCAGATTTTACAATGATCTTCTCTAGATCAGTTTCCTTCGAATTTCAAGGAAAAAACTAAATGTAGACTAAAGCATATAAACAGATTTATTTTAATATACTTAAGCACAAAAACCTGAATTTAAAAATTAGATATACCTTCTATTCATAATAAATATTTATTTAAAGAATAAGCTGTTCCAGAGCATTTCAGATATCTGTCCATTAGATTTAAAAAAAAAATGTAACACATACTCTGTACCACTGTGGTAGGTAAGATATATATATATAATAATAAAGTATTCAATGCATTAATACTATTAGAGAGGTATTATAAATTGGTACAGTAGTCCAGTGCCATGAAAGATTCATTTTAACTGCATATATACATATATATATATTTATATATATAATAGAAGAAACTTAATTTAAGCTGGTCTTTGAAGAGGAAGTGGTAGTACACAGCCATGTCAAAATGTAACTTATATTTTTCAAGAGCAAAAATACTGCAAAAAACGATGTCCCTGATAACAAACTCCCAAGTTTATATCAGAAGACATGTAATATTGGGTAGTAAAATTATTTAACTTTAACATAAAATACCAAGGCAAAAAAAGAACAAAACCAGCAAACGAATAAAACCTACCAAGTCAAGAAAGTCACAATGCCATAAATGGAAATATAGTTAAATGTTATTAGGTTACCTACTTAGTAGGATACATATGTTCTGATCTGAATTAAATGATTCCAAAAAATTATGGCCACTGATCAATGGTGGCTGATAAAGCAAGAACTTGTATTTTAATAAATGCCACTTTTGTCATTATAGAGTTTCTTCTAGGAGTATATACTTATACAGAAACTTTGACAAACCAAGGAGGTAGATCAACATAAACCTTTTATGAACTGTTATAAAAGTGGGAGAGAAAAAAGGAATTATATCAAAGTAGCATTAAAAGCAGATATAAAAAGAAAATTCACTGTAAACTTTGCCATATAAAATGAGCATTACATATCTGCTGATAACAACTTAGTAGACAACATTTTAGAAATTATCTTCTAAGAGACTTCATAATTTTTTTATTACATCACTTTATACAAAGTGTTTACATAACATTCTTTAAATGAAAACCAGGTGTTCGTTAAACAATGAGTGCTCATTTGTATTATTTTAACATGTATTTTTAAAAGCTGCTTCTCTAAATTTATCAAAATCTCAGAATATACTGAGCTTAACTTTAAAATAAATCTGAATATATAGTTATGAAGATAACGATGACAACCTTACATTTATTACAGACAGTTAACTCTTGATCACAAGCCCCTCAAAAGGTAATGCACAAAAACTATGTAAACAATATCCTGGGAAAAACCAAGTAACAGAATTAATTTTTAAGTAAACCAGTTAAGGAATCTGAACCTGGGTTTATTGTGGTGCAGATAATTTTATGATTGAAATTAGCTTATTACATTTATAATACTTATTTTGCTAGGATATTAAAAAGAATCCCCCCCCCAAAAAAAATTAAAACACACCTCTACCTGACTCTCACTTCTAGGATCTCAATAAGATAATATAGCAAAAACAAATATTACAAGAAAAAACAAGATCAGTTATTTTCCTGATTACAGAAAATATTCTAAACCTACCCCAGGAAATAAAAACGTGTCTTAAAAGACAACTGGGGTACTTATTATAAGCTTATCTTATCTACTATATTAGACTATAAATTCCTTAAGGATAGATCTATTTTTATATCCTTTACAGTATCTCACCACAAAGTAAATGTGTTGTGCAAACCATATACTAAAATTGTTTTACTCTATTGGGTGAATATTTTAAATGTTCCAAAATAGCTTATTTTTAATGGCATTCTAACATAACTATCAAAGGCACACTCTAAATGAACTTAATAGTAACCTGGCCACAAATGATATAAAGAAGCTTAAATAAAAGCCAGTGGGTCATTCCCAGAAATCGGCAGGAGAATGGGGCTACTACTGCTTTAGATTAGAGCTTTCTTTGTATATCATACATTCAGGGAGTTGTTTTAATAAACAATTTTGACAATATATAAATAAAATTCTGAATTACTGAAAACTTTATAGTCAGGAAAGTACATCATGTACAT